>NW_025110533.1:16749-33891 GCF_011392965.1 Frieseomelitta varia
TAACCTAAACTAACGTCTCATCAAAAGCAACCCCTGTCTTGAGATCTTTTTAACGAGAGTATTATACCTGTACGTTAACAAACAGAGATTCAACCTCGATTCATAATTTCCGCGTATTTTCCCCTCTTCGCTCACTTCCTCAAATCAACCCGGCCGCAGATTTTTCCCACTTCGTTCTCCACTCGGCGATAAGTTCGGCCCCCTGACCTTTCGCTTAAGTTATTACTTTTATCCGACGTCGGTCACGGAGGGTTGGAAGAGGAGTGGGATTTGCCCAGTGCAAACGACCCGTGGATCGTGGATCAGAATCGGTTCTATCAGGCCAATTAAGCGGCGTACCGAGTCTCTGCGAACAATCGCACCCCCGGCGTGTTTGTCCGACCACCCCCCAGGTCGGTGCTGCAGCGCGACACAAACGCTTTTCACCCCTCCTAGCCGCGTTTCTCGCGTGAGATATCGAACTAAAGAGCAACGCGCAGCGTTCGCTGCCCGGTGAATTACCGCCGAGGAACTCGTTGTTGCGGGGCGGACGCTGTCATTACGCGGTTTTTCCAGCTAGCCTCGGCGAGGGTGGACGAAGAACGAAGAGGGGAGGGACCGGCTTGGCCAGCGGGAGTCACAGGCCCGTGTAATCGCGTCATCCGAAACGCCCCGCGATTACGTCGCGTCGGATACACGGTCATCGAGTCGAGAAATCATCGAGCCCCGGCTCTCTTTCTTCTCCTCTTCTCTCGTTTCTGCTCTCTGGCCCGTCGCGTTTCAATGGACGCGCTCCACCGGAATATGCGCTGGTAACTGGAAATACACGTTCTAGGGATCTCGTCGAGTAAACGAACTCTCGCCTATTGAAAAATGGAAATACTGAACAGATCAGAGACAGGCGAGGATATTCGTTGGAATATTGTCTTTCTTGACACTTGTTTTCCCTAAATTCGAGAGTTTTCTATTGTGAGAAATGAAATTGCCGGATGCATCCTAATACGAGCACGAAAGCACTTCTGTTACAAAATGGCTGCTCGTTTCGTGTAAAAGAAGAAATCGCAAAATTTCAATTTATTTAATTAACAGATACTCGAGAGAGTATCTGTTATAATACATTGTTAGTCTCCTAAGCGGGTATAGTTTCGAAACTTGCGAAACGAGAACCGGGCCTGTATTTTTCCAGTTACAAGGGCTGAAAGTAATTGATAGGCGGGCGTAAGTACAGTGTTTTTGTTATTTGTTTATCGATCAAAGAGAAAAGGAAGTGTATTAAAAAACGCTGCGTCGCTTATTAGTACGCGATACACACCGTTTCTCTTGCATACGTCGCCGCAATCGGTAGGAAAAATCATCCCGTCGACCGTGTATCGTGACGTGTGTGTGAACCGTTTGCGTGCCCAGTTACATCTCAATGAATTGCCGCCCGCCAAGTCAAGAGCCGAGGAATTATTCCCGCCGACCCCGATTTTTCTTTCCTTTATATAAACAAATTATCCGGTAAACGCGATTAAGCGGCTCGGCATGCATCAAGCGCGTAATCGTTAATCGAAACCGCTCGTGGCTCTCACGTGTCGAAACAGTCCGACATGCCGTAATTTTCGTCGCGAGATTTTCTCATTTTTTTTTTTCCTTTTTTTAAGCTTCGCTTGGCACAAGTTTTCGTACAATAATTCGTCGCCGTGGCTCCAAAGAAATTCGTCGAAGCATCGAAATTTGAAATAAATTTAAAACTCTGGAATTGAATAACGATCGAGGAGAACGTAATCGAGTTCTCAAGGAGAACCAACCGAGAGTCACGAGGAACAGGGCGCGCCTCATGGGAAAGAGGAAAAGCGTGCTCGGTTCCGAGCGATCGTTCCTTGAAATTTGTTTACAAGGAACGCGAGATTGTAACGCGTTTCCCCCCTTTGTTGGATAGGCGGGATCATCGGATCGGAAAATCATCATCTGTCGTTTCCTGCAATTACGATCTTCTGCACAAAAGCGTTCGCGTGCGTTTCAGGCCCCGTACAGTCATCGTGTGTCGGGAAATCATCATCCGTCATTTTTTCCCCTCCCTCTTTCTTTCTTTCTTTCTTTCTTTCTTTCGTTCGTTCGTTCGTTCGTTCGTTCCTTCTTCCTTTCTAGCGTCGCGTCTGCTCTTTTGTTATCTTTGTTCCAATTGGCGTGCGTGTTGCTGCGTCTGCGTGCAGATCGCATTTCGGTGCGCGTTCACCGGAGGGGGTTGAACGATATCGCTCTGTTCCGGATAGAAAGGCAAATGGCTCTTTCTTCGTTAAATCCCGCTTCTTTTCCCTCAATTCGCTCGTTATTTCTACCTCTGGCCGCTGATCATTCTGATTGTTCTATCGTGGTTCGTTCACCGAGTTCTGCAGTAATTCTGAAGTAGACTGGGGGGAGGGGTGGGGGGACGTTTGAACCGCGCTAGGGTGAGTTTCGAACGTGCACTGGCTTGAGAGATCCAGGTTAAGCGGAACATGATTGAAATATAATTGATATTTCTAAATGTCATCGTTATATCTCTTCTCGTGTATTTTTTTGAAATCATCTTGTCAGAAACGCATCATTTGTTCCCTCTCGTATCTTTCAATTGTAGTTTGGGATTCAGCAAAGTACGAAATTCAATATTTTCGTGTGCAGTAACTTGCAACAAGAGTAAAATCTCTGTCTAGGTTATAAATATTAAATAATAAAGAATTACAACCACGAACTTTGCCCGACTTGATAAAACGATACGTATTTATTTCTTCCGTCTCCGGAACTGAAAAAGGCATTAAACAAATCGAAAACACTGCTTGGTTTTCCCTCCATATTGACAAAGTCGCCAAATAAAAATCGCTCCAACATAACGTAACAAACGGCAAGAGAACTTGTGTGAAAAAAAACCTCAGATAGTGAGATATTGAGTGAAGGTTATTTCAAATATTTCCTTTTAACGTTTACCCGCGAGAAATACTTAAATGTGTCACGTATATAATCATACATAATAATTCTAGTGTGAAACAGAATCGTTGCTTGACGAGTGCAGGGATGCTCTCAGTATTCAAAGAAGTGCAATCGCGAGTAGAACGTTAATCGCGTTAAAATTTACCACTGAAAAATAGACGTTCACGATCGACAAGGTGAAGGGAAGAAAAAACTGCGTTAGCTCGGACGGAAGGGGGATGATGATTGCGTAAACGTGACACGTAGAACGAAGTTGACGGGGCTGACATGACCGGCCGGTGTTGGGTGTGGACATGAGAAGATAAACCAACACCGAGGGTGCAGACGGTGTGCATGAAAATTACACGGCAACGGCCGGCTGCTAATAATATGTTAAAATACAAAAACTTTGACATGATGAATACTCGCTTCACGTGAAGTTTACTTTCTTCCAGGGGTTGAATATTTAACTTGCTGGCTAATTAAAGTGGAAAGGATATGTGTCGGAAAGTTACCTGATGGAAGCCAAGGTAACTTTCTATGCTGTGAGTGGCGAAGAACACTTCCCCGTCGCAGGTCAGTATGAGCAGGAACCCGTTCAGCGCCTGTAACAGACGAATCATACGTCGCAGTTGTTAGTCTCATAAAATTCTCGATAAACGTTTCAACATTTCAATTCTAAATTCAATTTGTTTGCAAGCTTCGTGTAAAATGGTTTCGCGGGTTAATTTTAAAGATTATAGATTTTAAGATTTAGATTTGGGCAATTTTCTGCGTCAAAGATAAGAAAATTGCAATTAATTAAACATTCCGAGAAATGTCTGTCATTCTGAAACATCTGCAATCTAATTACAACGTGCGTAATATTTAACTGTATTCACAAAATTGAAATAATGCAACAAAAATGGGACACTTCGTATGTCTGTGTACTTCGTTTAGTATGAATTCGCAATGTCAGGAAAGTGAAAGATCTGCAACTTATAGTTTGTAATTATTTCGATTCATCGAGTGATCCTGCGATCGTCAGTGAAGCAAAGGCGAAAAAAAAGAAGGAGAAGGAAATAAAGAAATTCTCCGCAGTGACAACTCGATTCTACAAAACAAAGGGGAGCTGCGAAACGAGTTCTCGACTTCCTTTCCGAAAATCGCGGACTCGCCACGACCAGGCGAAAACGTTCCGGGAAAGTTTTCCCATTTATCGACCTGCGCCTGATGGCGGTCGCTTTCGAATACCAAAACGAGCTGGAAACTCGAACGAGCCCGTATCGAAGCCCGAAATATCCGTCCTAGTTTAAACGGCCGGCGGTTAGAAACGGGGGTCGCGCGGGGGTAGTCGGTCGTTTAAAGTACTCGTCTGCTCGCCCGTTTCCCGAGCTAAATGTGTATTGTTTTGTTTTATTTCGACCCGTTGCCGTAGGTGCCCGTGCCAGGCACAACGTCCGACTGGGTTCTATTGGTCGGAAAATGATGAAGGGAACCCCGATTCCTCAGATTTCGTCCCGCCGCGTCCATAGAAGATTTCTTCCTCGTTTCAGCGAGAAACGAAAGATTTTCTTCTTTGATTCGAGAAGGAATTTTAAGAAACGAACGACTGAGAACTGCAGGATTTCGAGAGGACCAAACACTTGGAAATGGAAGACTTGTAAATTAGACGTTAGACGAAATATTGCAAATTGAACGCTTGGAATTTTGCTAACTTCCAAAGCTTCCAAAGTGGACAAAGACAGCTCGCAGACTGGAACGCTTTCAAACGTAAAGTTTCTGAATCGAAACGTTTGTACGAACAACGGCGAAATGTTTCCAAATCAAATATTTGCAAATTAAAAACTACCAAGTTGAATTCCTGAGCTTTCAATTTCAACGCTTGCGAATCACAAGCTTGCCAAACGTGTAATGAAATTTGATTCCGCGAAAATGGAAGCTCGACGCGATTCGGAGGTCGCGAATGAAATTAATTCCAAGTGTCAAGAAATTCGTAAAGGACTGATCGACAGGATAAGAACACCATAACGCCGATAACGCCAGGGGATGGCTATCGAAGTGATCGCATGCGCGACGGATGCTGCGATTTGATTGGTTGATCCAGAGGGTGGGTTTCTCTTTGGCCCGCTCGCGTCAATACGGATCCGCGCGGAGGGTGAGTCGCTCCCCGAGCCTCGATCGAGCCCCTGTACCACGAATATAAGCTGTAATAGGATTTTCTCGCTGCCTGCCTACGATCCTTCCCCTCGAAATGGCCGACATGGCCATTTCTGTGAACCGCGCCGTCTCCCGTGGGACTTGGTCTAATCGGCGCGATTGCATCCCCTTTTTCAACCAATCGGTAGATGAAGGAATTTGGAACAAGACAGAAATTGATAAAAATCTAAATTTCTCGGAGAACGAAACGTGACTTTGACTTTTACTACTGTATAAAGAAACGATCAGTAACTGTATCCAAAAGATATCAAAATGAAAATTAAACGAAAAGCCAAATAATCTACGTCGAGACAGACCGACGATTCATTCAAATTTAATTAAATTAAACTTACTGTCAAACTATAGATAAACAATTCTTCTTTTTAATCTGTAATTTTGTCTGGTATTAATTATGAATAATTAAAACATCTACAATCGTTCATAATTCTATTACCAATTGAAATTGATCGCTAAATGTCGCACAAAGAGATTTTATACAATCCTACACTGCGTTACATTCGTTCTACGCAGTTTAAAATTCCCAGAAACAGACGTCGATGCGATTCAACGTACGAATTAAAAGCGAGAGAGAGAGAGAGAGAGAGAGAGAGAAAAGGAAGCGAAAGAGGAGCAGCGTTTCTCGTGTCGTTTGCATCGAGGTTTGACACGGTTGACACGATCCAGGAAGAGCAACGAAGGGTGGAAACGAGAGAGGACAACGAGGGGCCAGAATAAGAAAATCGATGGATTTTTATTTCTCGCGTGTGCTGGCCGGCAGCGAATCAGTCGCGTGCCGAGTGTGCGAGTACTCGCGTGTTCCGTCCAAGCGTGAACTTCTAATACCCCTTCATCCTCACCTTGACTCTGGTGTATTAGCGGGTCGCCAATAATACTTCACGCACGAAATCTTTCCATTTTCTTCGCTCATGCAACTAGAAGTCACGGGCACGGACACGGGCCGTGGCACGATCGGCCGGTATGCAGATACCCTACGAAGAAACCTGAATCGGAATTACACCTCTCTCGATACTCTCACCTCCCTCTATCTCCCCTCTTATAATCAATTCTCGTTCAGTTCGCTTCTCGTTCGTGTACGATGTGTTAAAACGCTGTTTCGACTCGTGTGACTTGTGTGTCGCGGAATTTATTCGGGTACCGGCCTCAAAATTGAAAGCGTTGGAATTGAAATTCTTTTGGAGTCGAAGCGATCGAAACTAGACATTTTCGAATCTTACGAAGTTCAAAGTTCTCGAATTGAAAACGCTCGAACTCAAGAACTTTCGAATATTGATATTTTTGCAAAATTTTAATCTTCGACGTGTGATGCGAAGCGTGATTGAAATCCCAATTGCACCGAAAGCTTTGCGACTCGAAACTTTTTTCTGAAGTCGTGCAAAATTTCTCCCGATTTGGAGTTTGATTGAAAGTTGAACTTCTTATAAAATCGGACGCTTTGGGATTAAATACGCTTCAAATTAGAAATGAGCGCGAGAGTGACTTATGCAGACATCGTCATTATTACTTTTCACTAGCGGTTAATTAACACGATATGACGTTATTAAACGGAGGAAGAGAGAGAGAGAGAAAGAGAGAGAAATTCAGCGAAGAGAAAGAAATGGGAATAAAACGTTAACAGCCAAGGATATCGCGTTTCTTTTGATCGCCACTTCGCAAACCTCTCGCGAATTGATAGCGCGCAACTCGCGTGCTACTTCACAGTCTGAATTTATAGTTCCTTTATTATTTCGACTTGAGCTGCTCTTAGGTTGCCGCACACGTAACTTGCTTCCAATTTTTCGAGCGAACGATCTAATCGGCCAGGTATATCACCTTCTTAGCATATTTCCTTCCTATCGCGTACAATTTACGTTTGTTTTTTTTTTTTTTTTTATCCGGCGTTCGTTTCTCTCTTTCGAGTTTCAGCTTTCAGACTGCTGCGATACCTTTGAATTTCAAATCTCTCGACTTCGAGAGGATCGAGGATAGATTCCTCTGATTTGGAAGAGTTTCAACTTTGAGAAACTTCGAAGCTCCGATGTTTCAATTCAGAAGTTTGCGATCTTACGGAATTTCAATTCAAACGCGAGATCCCCGAGCTCGAAGTTCGCTAAAAAATTAAATTCACAGAAACGCGACGTTTCGCGAACGTTGAGCCGCTAAGTATCTGCTTAATACTAAACGGCAATTTGTATTTCTTCTAGTTTTTTGTACGATAGCAGGTGTTAGATGACGGAGATACCAATCGAAAGACAACGCACGCGGTAATAAATCAGATAGCGAGATGAAACAGTTTCACCGTTAATTGGAACGTTATTCCTCTTAATTCGCGTGAAACCTAATGAATCTACGCGCAACCGAGTCTAGTGTATATAAATCAGATAATCGACACACGCCTCTCGCGGGATTTCATTAATACGAATACGAACGAGACTTTTATTCCGCGGGCAGGGAATGCCGTTTAATGCTACTAAGCGCAATTACATTGCGATTTAATTAACACATAATTAATTACGAGCAAGGCAATTAAAGTCGGCTCATGTACAGCGCAGTGCATAAATCAATGCTCGGTAAATATGACACGTTCTATGATACCGAATATGTTTTATAGAAATGGCATCATCGGTCACAGATGATGAATTAGGAGCATACGTACGAGACAAAGGGGAATAAAATTTTTTGCAAATCATTTTGCATCGACAAAGATTTTTTTTTCTTTTCTAATGGATTGACTCCTTGAAGACAAGACAAGACTTTCGCAAAAGTTATTTCTCGCATTCTACGTTGGTAAAATTTAATTAAAAGATTAAATTGTCTTAATTGAAATACTTCAAGTAAGATGCATATATTCTTCAACTCGAAGATTTTCAATTCGAATGATTTGAAGGCGTTTAGTTTAAAAATTTTCGAGAAGTTTAATGCCCGATTCAAGCTCCAGATTCGAAGAAAGTTTAATCTGGAATCATCCAATTTGAGAACACTCAACTTGGAAGCGTTTGACTTGGCAAACCTCAACTTAAAAGCATTCAGTTCGAAAGCTTTAAAATCTTCGAATTGGGAACCGCGTTCAACTGGAAATCTTTCGAATTTCATGCGTCCAAATTACGTAGCTTTCGATTCAACTTGAACACTTCCATTCTAGAAACACTCAATTTTAAATCCTCCAACTTCCGATGCATCCGATTCGAGGTGTTCGACATCCAAAATCATTCAGAGCAGAAACTTTTCAATGTTCATCTTCTCGATTTTCACTCGAACAATCGTGACCAGTGTCCCAGTGATCACCCCCCAATCACTTTCGCTCTGCCTCGAAGCTACAATCTGCCTCTCGGAGCTCTAACTCTCAATAATACAAGTCGGATTTTACGACGACAGTTAGTGGAGACGTGGCTCATTAACCTGCGAGCAATTAAACGGCCCATTGAGCGGCGATGTTCGTCGTGAGGGAACGACTTAATTAACGAAATCCGGAAAGCAATCACGATCCACCGTCGGCGGAACACGTGGAAAGCGATAAATTCATAAAATTATTGCTCCGTCGCGTTCGTGCTCCGTGACGGGCCGAACAAACGGCCCCGTGTTATCGGCGACGTACGCACGAACGACAAAGTTGCAAGTCGCTGGAAGCTGTCGCGCGCGATGTGCCACGCACCCCTTTCGATCGCACGTGAAACCAGACCAGACAGATCCTTCCGCTCTGGCGAACTCTGTCGCCGAGAGCTGTTTTGAATTTCAACGTGGCAGACATTATAATACGCGATTAGAACGTTCGCGCGTCCATCCACCACGGCATTTCTTCGACCATGGGTGTGGTTTTACCGGAGGGACGCGACACGTTCGAACGTTGCAGCTTGAGAATTAAAAAAATTTTTTTTTTTTTTTTTTTTTTTTAAGAAAGTTAAGAAAGTATGTTCCCATTTGGAAGAAATGAAGTTGGAAACGTTGGTGCACGAAATATACAGATCGACAGCTTTTATTGTGGAATTGTTGTTTCGTTGAACTCGAGAGCATTTCACTCTAGGGTATTGAATTTGATGATATCTTAGTTAGCGAACATTTCGATTGAAGTGTTCAGTTTTGGAGTATTCCAAACACTAAAATCGGACGCTTTCAGGCAAAGGATGTTTCATTCGAAAGTCGATTATAACCCGAGGTGTTAAATTCGACAGTGTTTTAATTTATTGAAAATTTTCGCAACGAAAAGGCATTCGAATTGAGAAACTTCAAGCCGAAAGCAAACGTTGATTCAAGGAAATTTCAATCGAGAGCATTCAACTTGCAAGTATCCAAATTGAAACTTTATTTAATTTTCGAGTAAACGTAATTTTCCATTCATCTAAAAATCAACATTCAAAAATTCCGAGAAATCGAGATCAATCACTCGGTCGAAAATCAACGAGAAATGTCTGTGGTAAATATACGAGTGATAAAACGCAAGAAATAATAATATAAGTACTATAATGGCTTGCTTGATGGGTTTCATGCACGGGCGTAATTAATTATGGACATCGGAGGGGTGGCTTGGGGCGCGTTCGCGAAACTAATACCTAATAGCGAGGCAACGGGACCTTTCTCGGCGATGAGAAAAAAAAAAAATCATCAACCCGCGATTTTTTTCGTGTCTGAACGAAGCAAGATGGCTAGACGGCGTGCTTCCGGGAAACGTCCGCCAGCGAAAGTTGCTCGACCACGTTTTATGCCCGCCAATGATTAATCGTATCTGCATCTTATCCGCAGCGAGGACGCTCTCTTGTTTCTAGCAGGCAGTCATTGAATTTCCATTTGTTTCGACGACCGAAGCTTTCAGCGATTCAAACGAAACGAGAGAGAAATGGAAGAATCAGTTAAATCTTGATTACATCTTTATTACGCTATTGAATTAATGTTGGTAATGAAATTTTGCGGCAGGTCGCAAGCTAATGAATTCTATTTAATAATGCAACTGGTGAAATTTTCTAGTAAGAAAACTAGAAAACTCACAGTCTGCAATGACTCTATGCAATTTTGTAGAATTAATTTCACATTTATTATTTGGAAAATTATATAACTGTGAAAACTACGAGCGCGAAATGGATACGAATCTCGTAAAATCTCTGGACAAATGTACAAAAACCTGGTCCAAACGTTAATGCAAAATTGTAAAATCATAATGCCTGTGGCTCGTCCATTCACTGATCATCATTGATCAACCAATCATGTCGTAAGAAGCCCAACAACGAACAAAACTCGAACGAATCTACTGAAAACGAAGAGTAATAAAACGCAATCCTCCTCGCGAGCCATCATCGAACGAATGATGATTCGAGGGTTGGATCGAACCACCATTTAATACGAAGATCCACGACCGGTGTCTCGTTCGGCGTGGACGAGCCACGGCAAGAGCAAATGCTGGCGATACGTAAGGCGCAAAAGGGGGTGGTATCTAAGGGAGGAAAGGAGCACGCGATCAATACGGGAAGGACTAGCGGTGCCAGACCAAGGCGAGCCCCGTCCACCGCCAACCTAACCTCATATCATCCCATCCCATGCACCCACCTAACCTACACTTACCTTTGACTCAGCCCGTGTCTCACTGACTCACTACACTTTGCCGATCGCCCCGTTTTCCCTTGCGCCCGGCTTCCGGTTATCAGTCTTAACCACCGTTACGCTATGAAAGAACGCAATCACCGGCCAGAAATTGCTGTTTCGATGCCAACCCTCTTACTACCGCAGGCGGTTTCAATGTTTCTTTAAAACAATCACGTTTCGTTGTTGTTTCAATAGCGTAACCGGCTGTCGGTATTATGTTTGTTTGATTACACGGCTGTGCGATATTCGAGGATATCGCCTCGATGGGACGTTGCTTGGGCGGTGATTTTAAAATAATGTCGGGTTGATTTTTTAGTTTGGCCCGATTGTTTCGAAATTGGAGAGATTTCTGCCTGCGTGTTGTTCAGCGATTGCTAAAATTCTTCCAGGCGCACGCAAGGCGACAACTTTCATAGAATTTTTCAAAGAACGCACGGAAATAGTAGTGAGAACAATGCGACACTGCCACGTTTTCGTAAAGGAGAGACAATGCGCCAAAAATTCGATTGTTAGTATCTTATATTTGAAATGAATTTTGATAACAGCTCTTCTCGTTTGGATCTTCGTTTCGTAGTTGCAATGTTTCCGTTATGATGCAGTAATTGAATGAAAATGAAATATAAATGAATATAAATTCTGCACGCGTGGCAACTAGAAAATATCCATCTACTGCGAAATTGAAACTACATATAGCATAATTTTAAATCTTCCTCGTTACTATTAACGATCATCGAACTATGCATTTACAGAAAAATACATAAAAATACAAAACTCAAGGTTATTAATATTTCAAATTCAATTGTTATAACTATATTCAAGAATTACGGAAACGATTTTCAACAAAATTTTGATTTCCAAAGCATTCTATGCAGCAAAAGAAGAAGAAGAAGAAGAAGAAGAAGAAGAAGAAGCAATTTAATTTGGACAATTAAAAACGAATTTCTCGGAATATCTTCACCTCGTAAACTTCGTTTGCAATACGTTTCCCGTGCGATTCGCTGTACACGAGATCAACCACGGTGCACGTACGATCATTAACGAGACAGCATCCACCGGTCTGGCGTGAAACGTGGCCAATATGAAAATAAAAGTTCATTTAATCGTCGACAGGCTGCCACTTCCTTACGGACAATGCACGCTCGCCTTTTTCTCCGTCGAGTTTCGACACCTGCCTTTGTCGAATCACTCGGTGCTCCTCTTCGCGCGACGGTTTTCGATCGCAAGTGCAGATTACCCGCCTATCTTGTTTGATTAATCTCGATACCGGCTCTTCTGACGTAGTAACGAAACGCGTGCGACTCTGAGCAATTTTCGAGCGCCTCGCCGCACCGCTTCCTTCTCAACCATTCTGCCAGAGTGGTTGCACTTTGAATTTTTATGCAGAAATTGCGTGAACCTGTTGTTAGTTAGCTCGCGGCCAGTTAAAAAGGTGCAAAGATGCATGGAAATAAACTTGGTGTACTGTGTTGTTCCATCATTCCAAAAATCATCACTGATTTTATTCTATTTTGAACTTGGTGGACATTTCACTTTACGAACTTTTTATTTCATTTCATTCTATCTTACGAACATTTTATTTCATCGAATTTCAATATCTGATAACTGCTGATTTCGTTCATTTCTGATTCTATGCTATCTGCACGTTGTTTAATAAATATCTGTGTCCCCACATCGTTAATTAAAATACAGCACAGTTGGAATATTTAATAGACAAAACAGACAGTTGCCTATCTATGCTCATTTTCATCGATTACATTCATAAAGGTATAAGTTAGACAACGATGAAAATTAAAAAAAACATCGTGCTTGAAAGACAAATTTGCCAAGTAAAATCAATATGAAAGAAATTTTTAACACGACGATGAGTCCAGTGGAAGAATTTCGATTGTTAACATGCGTAAGAAATAATTAAGAACGAGAATTCAGCGGTGGAATTGAATCTGTAAAGTGGGTGTGCGAGTTCCACCGTCGACTTGAGCAGCAGATCCAACCTCTTACTTGTTGCTGATGCTTGCATGTCTGCCCCTTTTGCCTCCTGGCTGATTGCTCAACTTCGTCCTGCCTGTTTCCCTGTCGTTCGTCCACGAATTCTTTAAAAACCATCTCCCTTCGACAACTCTTGGCTTCGCGAATCGATCAGCCAATTCAGTAATGGCACCCTTCTCGCGTAACAACGTTGCTCAACGTTGCCGTCTGACGAACACCAACGGCGCCAGTGTTTTGTTTATTCGACTAGATCAACTGGAACCTTAGGTCTTACATAAAGCAAGTACGCCAAGTGAATTTCTTACGTAACGCTCATGTTAACGATAAAACCGAGGATGATACTTCAAAGTCTAGTTCCTCATTGACCTCAACCTCATCTAAAAGAGAATTCTTCCCACAGGCAGGTTTTGCTTATGGTGTACACTGGTTTCATTCACAAGTGGACAAGCTTAGAGGATAATCCAGAAGAAAGTGATTTGCACGTATCGTCGTACAAAGAATGTTAATTACGAATTTGAAAATAATTACATTATAAATTATATTATTACATTATAAATTATAATTATATTATTACATTATAATTATATTATAATGTAATAATATTGTAATAATATTATAATTATATTATAATCATATTATAATGTAATAATATTATAATTATATTATAATCATATTATTATATTATAATTATATTATAATTATATTATAATCATATTATTATATTATAATTATATTATAATCATATTATTATGTTATAATTATATAATAATGTAATAATATAATTATATTATAATTATTATTATAATAATTATTACGTTATTAATTATTATAATAAGTATTACATTATTTAATAATTAATATATTATAATTATTAATATGATAATGTAATAATATTATAATTATATTATAATTATATTATTACATTATAAATTATATTATAAATATTAATATATTATAATACACATTATATATTAAATTATATATATATAAATAATTATATTATAAATTTCTAAAATAATTTTATTCATTTTATTCATTTTCGTACTTTAGGTATGCGGGTGCTCAGTATGTTGTACGAGGTAACATTTTCTGCGAATTCTCCGAGAGAAACATTTACTATAAGCTTCTTTACTAAAAGTTCCAACTTCTTTTTACGAATTTTTGAAATTATCAAAGGAAAATTGTTTTTTCCCCTCTGAGCCTGTTAATAACACGTAACGAAGTTATCGCAAACAATACAATGTTACAATCTTATAATTCTTCCGACAGAATCTAATCTTCCTCGCGGTTTTCTCAAATTAAACGCGACATCTGTCTCGCGCGAAATTTTCGCATGCCACATCCCATAAAGCAGCGTAACAGAACGGCTGCTGCAATTCTCCACGCCTATCATCTTCGTTCGCCACCGAGAATCACCTCCAAACGAAACTTTTCCCAAAAGGCGTCCGATCGTTTGCCCCACGATCGGCGATCGTTCGCACGGTGCTCGCTCGTTAAGAATTCATCGACGGTGAATCGGCAACCTGTGCATTAGCCGACGAAACGCGGCTCGGAAATTCACTCGGAGGTCCCGGGAGCGGTTTTTGTTGAGCGCGGCGGAATCGGCCGGTGGAAAAGGGTGGGGTGGGAGCGATTTTTAGCCAGCGCTTCGGTACAAATCACGCCTCTCGGTGACGTATCGCCGCGAAAGCAGCCATTTTGCTCTCATATTTTTTATTTAATAGCCAGCAGGCTATCGTGTATCGCATTAATACGCCAGCCACACCGCAGTAGCGGTAAAAGAGGGTCGTGGTCAGGAACAACCCCCGCCACCGGTAACCCGTAATCATAACCGAGCTATTTTTCTTCCTGCTGCCTTCTCTCAAGCTCTGCCCCGCCGCACGCTGCGCCACTCGCTTGCCAACCAACTTCCAATTGCCGCCTACGTCTCGCTGCTCTTTCCAATCTCGAGCCGAGATTCTCGGTTTGCAGAACTCGGGAAACGATGAAATTTGACGATACGTTAGTCGAGAGTTGTTTGGGCTCGAAGCACTGAATTTGAAGGGACTTTAGGTGGGCGCTCTTTGATCAATTCGCGTTGGATACTTTCAAGTTCGGAGCGTTCAATTTCAAAGTGTTCCAAGCCATTTGATCTTCAAAGGCCGTATTATTGGAATTAAACCCGAGAAATGTTTAAGATTCTTCAGAAACCTACAGCATCTAGCAAAATTCCACAATCTTCCAACTCCCTCAAACCGGATCTCAAACCATTTAATTTCACCGAAACGTTCCTTGAGCTTGGACATTCTATTCGTATCTTCTAATTACCAGTTTGAAACTAACAGCTTTCTCGTTGACGATAACGGTAGAGTTTCGTACGAGGTCCAGTACAAACAACTCATCGACACTGATCGGTTGGGTACCGGAGCACGATGAAATCGCCAGGGATAAACTAAATGAAACAGGCGTTCACCTGTTGGCCCGCGCGAAGGGGATTTTTCAATCGGCGAGAAGAACGTAGTTCGCCAATCCATTTCTGCCATCTCTTGCAAATTATCACCCCGAGCAAAGCGCACGATACGCGCGCCCCCCGTCGAGAGAGCGCGCCTCTCTCTCCTCGACTTCCTTCGGCAGAACTCGCCATACATACTTTTCTCGATCTTTTCGCGACCGCGGTGAACGATGCACCCTGGAGAAATGAAACACTACCCATCCTTGCTCCTCTTCTTTCCAACAATTGGATTTCCGTTGGATTTCAATCGACGTACAACGAGACTTTGGAACTGTAAATTAACTTTACAATTTCTGTCGCGACACTGTCACGACGTAAAAGAGATTTGCGTACGGACGAAGTAAAAATGGTAGAAACAATCTCGCGGACAAATCGCAGAGAAAAATAGATGCTTCTCAATACACGCTCTCTCGAGTTTTCTCAAAGAAACTCTCTCTCTCTCTCTCTTTTGAATTTTTTCAAAAAAAAAAACGAGCTAGACTCTTTGATACTTGTCTGCTGAAATTACATGCCCGTACAAACGTATCTAATTAAACAATAAGTTCTATTACATATGTATACAACCTCTACAGAATTCTGATTCGTCAATTCTGAAGGGCTTTGAAGACTAAAGTCCCAAGACGAAATTACAGGTAACAAAAACTTGTGTTCTCGGCGAGCGGCAATCTTCGCAATATACTCGATGCTACGGAGACTTCCAATTCCGATAGCATAAATCGGCTGGCGAAAAAAAATGCGAACGGAGGATTATTACGGTGATTAAATGGGTCGCGTGAGCCATTAAGCGCGACTATTAATAAGTAATTGTTCATCGAGATCGGCCGTAAAGATATCGGGGCCGGGGCTCGTTACGTACTTAACTCGCGTTTAATTCGCGAAAAAGGCGACAAGCGAGGAGTGGAGGAGGAGCAGGAGAAGGATGGCGAGATTCTCGCGCGCCATTTGGAACCGCGCCGCGGCCGAAAGTATTTACGATGTGGCAGAACTCGCCATCGCCCCGGTTAAAACGCGGCCGAAAGTGTCGGAAAACGCTCAGTAACTGTCTCGCGTTAGGAAACCTTTGCCACGAGTAATGCATCCGCGTGCCGCCGAGAAAATTGTAAGTATCCACACACCGGGAAAAGTATCCGTTTGCACGCTATCTCCGCGAGGCAGCCGCGATGCGATCGCTATCTGCGAAATTGCCTTAAATATTCCAAGGGACTCGGTTTCGCTCGCGTAAATTATGCAACGATATTCTTTTTATCATTATATTGCGGCCGCGGCTTCCTCAAGAATCGTTTCAATCGTCTCGGACGAGACGCGAAATTATTACGATTTAACGGCACGCTGCGCGAAATCGACTCCAGCATTTTCGTACATTTTTCGTACATTATCGTCCAGATTAGATTTCGTAAAAATTCTTGGAAAATTTCAAGATGAGACGCATCTTTGCTTCTAAACAGCAATTCGGATGATGGCAACGTAATTTTTGTACGTTTTCGCGTAAAATTAGAAAGTCTGCGCCAACAATTTAATTCCGTTCGAATTCAACGTAATTTTATCTGTAATTTTCACGCGTTTTCGACTAAAATAAGAAAGCAAATGCTAGAACTCTGCGCCTACTAATTTAACTTTTTCTTTTACGAAGCGTAAATGTGGTTGCAAAGTCACCGAATTTCTTTTTCTTTCTCCTTTTCGTCACGCTTTATCTATACCAAAGTGCCACAGAACTCTAACCTGGAAAAGACGACGTCCTTTGAACGGCCTCCAGCCACCCCCTCCTGAAACGCTATAATTGGCGTTGGCAAGGTGGAGTATAAAAATTCGATGGTTCAGCCGTAATTTCGAGAGTGTCCGGTGGTGGCGGTCGGCCTGTCATAAACCGGATTTACTGTCGGGCTTCGTGAACTTTATGAGGATCGGCAAAACGGTGTATAACGTGGGCATAGAAGAGAAGAGAAGAGAAGAGAAGAGAAGAGAAGAGAAGAGAAGAGAAGAGAAGAGAAGAGAAGAGAAGAGAAGAGAAGAGA
>NW_025110533.1:34143-219870 GCF_011392965.1 Frieseomelitta varia
AAGAGAAGAGAAGAGAAGAGAAGAGAAGAGAAGAGAAGAGAAGAGAAGAGAAGAGAAGAGAAGAGAAGAGAAGAGAAGAGAAGAGAAGAGAAGAGAAGAGAAGAGACGAGACGAGAAGAGGAGGGGGAGGGCAGAGACGACCAATGGCGAAGGTGAAAAAGAAAGGCGTAGGAGGCCGAAGGAAGTCTCCTCGGGAGAAGACAGGTTCAAGGAACTCCACGAATTATAGAAAATACGAGGCCCTGCTGAACGGTTAATTTCTGCTACCCCTTGGCTAGTATCTCGTGGAATTATTGAAAGTGTTCGCGGATGAAACTTTTATCCGATTCGCCTCTTTCTGCACGGGCGGTACCAACGCTCCTCCGTAGGTAGAAGCTACTTTGCCAAACTGGTCGTTGTTGTTACATTTCTTTTTCTTCGTTCTTTAATGTCTTGGGTCTGGAAGCTGCGTCTCTAAGTCAATCAAACGGCGATAGATTGCCATTTTCATTTTGCCAGCGAAGATGATACGTATTCAGCTTGCTTGAATTCAGATGGCAAGTCTTTGGTTTTACTTGTTTGTTCGCGGTTCTTTAAAAGAGCATCGAGGATTGTTGGTTTCATATAAATTTGTTTAATCAGTGAGGTATGACGTATTTTATTTCATGAGCTCTGCACAACTCTTCACTTCATACTGCCTTATTCTTTCGTTCGAAGGAAAGTATGTTTCCGCTTGCTGCTAAATTTCATCAAATGTCTTCCCAACGTTTCAATGGTACAACAAATGACATTTCCAATTAATCGAACATAACAGTTCACCCTTCTTTTCTTTCATTAAGCCACCACCAAACAGCATCATTCCTATTGAATTAATATTTCCATCCTCGTCTTTCCACCCTGTCGGAAATCATCCCCTGAGAAAGGAAAGAATGAAGTAGAAAAATCTAAACTATAAAGAGGACCAAGAACCAGAAGAAATTCATCAAAAACATCCAGCACGTCGCAGCGAAGTTTCAAGCATCGTGACGACGCGCGACGTGTGGAAAAATGGCGGCGGCTCGCGTTCCAAGCTGTCAGAATGTCCCGCGGAGGGATCAGGCTTGCGGCACGAGCTACGTAACGCAATTAACCAGCGAGCAATTAATAACCGGCCGTTATAGATGCTGGCAGGAATCGTTCGATCGCATGGGATCGCGGGTACCGGTTCGTACGTGCGAGCAATATCGCTTCTACCCCCACTGTGTTCCCCCGTGCTCCACGGTTCCCCACCAAAGTGTCTTGGCTATCGTATCCCCCACTATGATAGCCTCACCCTCGCTCCGTTTCTCCCGCGTGTGTATATGCGCGTGCGTGCGTGCGCGCGCGCGCGCGCGCGTGTGTGTGTGTGTGTGCAGCTAAAACGCAGGAAAGGGAACGTAATAGCCTCGCATGATACACCGCCATTAATCCGTGTATATACCCTTCCATACTTTGGAGGAATAGACACCTCGTACGCCTCGGTTTCATAGCCGGTTCATCAGCCGGATATCTCTCCCCGCTCGGCTCTTCTTCGCCTCTTCCTGTCTTTTCCTCTCACTCGCGATGATTTAATTTCGCCCCGTTCCCCTCCCCCTCCTCCTCATTCTTCCGAAACTTTCGATTCGCAGCGTCGGTCTCAGTTATTTTATTCTTGGCGGGGTTGTTTCTCGTACTTTTCCAAGAGATTTTGATACACTTCGAGCGTGAAAAAAAGAAAAAAAAAAAAAAAAAGAAAACAGCGAGAAACGAACGAAATTTGAAGACTTCTAGAGGGTTCGATGCAGTTGTTAGCTCGTGACAAGACTACGTCAGTAAACAAAGGGAGAGAGAGAAATATCTGTCCATAGCGTTAATTGATGTACATTGATTATTTGGCGAGAGAAGAGTAATGATAATTCCTTCAGAATTTTTGGCAGAGTGACTTCACTGATTATTCGTTTCGATAAAGGCAACTTCCCAAGTGGGAAGTCAACTTGAAAACTCACCTGGAGGAACATTTCGCCATCGAGATGATGATGGTCGTACGCAGCAAACGCGGCCAACTCTCTCGCTCGGTAGTGCGAATCGTGGTGCGAATTTTCTTCCTTGTCTTTGTGCATCACCACTGCAACAGAGAAAAGTTCAACGTTTTTTTTTTTTTTTTTTTTTTTCCCCGGTTAGTTCGTTTTCCCAGTCGAGTTTTCAATTCGTCTGAATCAAGAAAATTCGCGGAAGTTCGCAGAACGAGAAATTCAAAGTAAAGGGACTGTGGAGGAACATTTCACATTCGACAGGATTCGCGTTTAATGGAACGATCTGGTTCTCGTATGCTTTGCAATTATAGCGTGCATGTTAAGCAGAGGAGGGCACGGCAGGTGTGACGGGCAACAGATCGACGGCTTATTATAGGGCTTAAAAGGAAGTGTCGCTCACATCCTGTCACGTATTGCCGGATCTTCTCCGCGACCGTTCTCCATTAATCTCCTTCCGTCGTTTAATACTTTCGGCCGTTCGGATCACTCGTTTCCCTTTTCTCTTTTCCATTCGATTCGATCGACGACGGGGATTACACAGGCCCCCGATAACAACGATTCTTCGAAACGTCGTCCGTTTCTTTCACGCGAAAGGATTCGACGTGAGAAGATAGAGAATGTGTCCACTCTTTCTCTTCTTGTTTTTTCGTTAAAGTTTCCTTTCTTTTTCGCTTGCACCTTGAATAGGAACGAGGAAGTGAACAGATTGAAGTAAAACGAATCACTCGAAATAAAGACGGTTTAGGAATTTTTTGTGGATGAATCAGGACGAGGTTAGTCATGCACTGTGACAACAATTGAATTACTGGTGGCGGAGCGTGGAGCATATAGAATAAACGAATAAACTGTAATTCTGGGAAATGGAATCGTGTTTTACAAGAACAATGAATAGACAGAGGTAGACGATAAGACGATAAGGTGGAAAATGTCTGATTATATACATTGCAGAAACTTTGTAAAGTCAAAGTAATCTGCGCAGACTTCCATTACTTGACCATTACTTCTAGAAGAAATTTTTTACTTCTATCCGTCATTGCAAGTCGAACTCTGATTAAACAAAACTCGAGTTACCTTGATTACTATTAATAACGAATATATTACATGAGGAAACATTTTTCTTCGTCAACAATACAATCACAATTTCAATACCTCAAAGTACCAATATCATAAAACATTCCTGCCTACGCGAGAAAGGCATTATTTCTTTCGAGATCGTAAATCCCGAACGCTGAACTTTTGAAGCGTGCAATTCTTCTTCACTGTAACACCGTATGCAAAACAAAATCCTATGGGAGGCCGAGGAAAAAACAACACAAAAACCAGATCCTCTGCGTGGACAGTGGACACTCGCAGAGAGAAAGTGAAATACTGCAGGAGGATAGTAACGCACTAAGTATGCAAGTACGATGAAAACTGGCCTGAAGGGTCGCGTGGCGTACGCGTGCTTCATGCGAAGAGCATTGCGTGCACCTTTTTATGAACGACCATCGGCCAAGTCGCGCATCTTTCATGCACGCATCGATACCCTTCGACGCTAAATGCTTCCACGGAGGAGGTTGTTCACTTTCGAAACGCATCGGCGGACTCGTATCGTCATCCTCTCTCTCTCTCTTTCTTTCTCTCTCTCTCGAACCGACGCGGCGGTGCTCGCAGGTGGTCTTGTTCTTATTCGTGCACGATCAGCGACGACGAACGACGCACGACGAGCGGCGATACGACGATGGTGCTTTCACTTCACCTCGGCCTGGAACTCCTGAAATATCGTATTTTACCCGGTCGCGATCGGTTTCTTCGTGTAAATGATACGAAAATCGTGTGTCGACCTCGTGGGGCCCACCACGTTACCCGTGCACGCCGTGCGACAGGTTTCACTTCCACGTTTCGAACGCCCCGGCGAATTGTTTTCTCGGCGCTCCGACGACAGCGAGACTTCATTCGCGGATAAAGCGTAGATAAAACGTGAATAAGATAGAATCCGACTGGAAAACTGACTTGTTCTCTGTCATTTTCTACTTTAAGATTTAAACTACACGGCTTGTTTGTTAGATTTCATTGGAATTTTAAAGACACTTGCCGCGTGCTTATATTTAGTAAGAAATTATAACTAACCTCGCGGCAATTTTATTTCGAGTTCTCCTTTCAACAGGTTTGAGTTACCACGAAGGATGTACGCTTTTCGTATATTTTCGGGGAATTATAAAATTTAAAATTATTAATATGTAAATCAAGCTACTGGAACTAATCAGTCACTAATCAGTCAATAAATGGAACTTCGTGTCTTTCATTTGAAAGGAAGGAGATGTTCCAACTCTACAAAGAGTCGTCGCGATCGTTGAATTCGATCACTTGCCATTCGATTCACCGTGAAATCGATGGATCGTTGGGCGCAAGTAGTCGGGCGCACGGTCGTTTGACGCGTGCAGGAATCCCGACGGAAACGCGGACAGTCATCGATCGGGGGAAGCATTAGCCACGGTCATTAGCCGGTGTAGATGGATTGAAAGAGCATTGAAAATCGAATTGTCGTTAGGGTAAATAATGCGGGTGCGCAGCGTCGTATCCTGCGGTACGCCGTTATTCCGTCGGTCGTCCGAAATGGGATCCTGTCCCGGATGGTCGCGTGGCAGAAACGCGCGGCCGCTTCACGACATTGCGTGCCACTATTTACGAGTGAACAACCTCCGTGTTGCTCGTCCTTCCTGCACGCGCGTCGTTCCTTCTCTCGAACGGTCCCTTTTCGACAATTCGCCGCTTATCTTCTTCCCCGTTTCCTCGCCGGGGCAACCTGTTACTGCTCCTCTTCCTCGCTCCCCCTCATTTTCTCATCTGTGGATTTTTATTCTTGGAAAGTTGGAAACTTGACGACAAAAGTCACTTTGTCAAAGGATAGAGTTTGTATCGAAGAGATGAAAGAACGAGAAGTGGGTGGGGGGAGAGAGGGAATTCCACATTACGTATAAACGTCTTGAAACACATTGTGTACCATACTTGGCGCGTCTAACCTGCTCTCAGGACCTGCACATTTTTGGAACAATAGGGAAACTTTGCACAATGCATATATATATGCACTTCTTCGATTCACACTGATAAAATATTTTTAAATATTACTATACATTTTATATAGTAATATTTAAGAATCTATTTATTATGTATTTTCACTATTATTTACTTTATATTTATAGTAACACATTGAGGACGATGTGTTATTAAACATATAGATTGTATTTCCTCGCATATTTTGAATTATTTAATATATGATTGAAAGGATTCAAGAGAATGTATGGCATTTAACAAGTGTATTATTTTATTAATAATTAGAATGTAAATAAAACGAAAATGCCTTTAGTGACGTTTCTTAGTGTGGTATGTTAGGAAACAATTTCCCTACTTTTTTGAATTTTTATACATTTGCGTAGCCCGTCCGTAATGTGTTAAAATTTCAAGAAGAAAATTAGTAGTATTGTCAGCCATCGGTTTCAATTTCGAAATTTGAGAGCGTAAAAAATATTATAACACAATTGTACAAACGACAATACATCAGAGCCGAGCAATTCACTAAATTCGATTCACTGATCGTTTGACAGTTGTTTGCAACAAAGGAGAATGCACCTACTCGCATGGAAAGACCCCGGAGTGTTTGCGCGTGTGTGAGCGTGTGTACGCCACCGGAAGAAAGATGTCGCGTACGTCACGGAAACGCAACGAAAGAAACGCGAAATGAAGAAAAGTGCCGGCAGATTAGGATCAATCCGTGGAACAACGGGAGAGATGGATGCACGGCGCGATGAGTCCGTGAGATCGGTGTGTTAATAATTGCGCTTGTTGGCGCAAGGTCGGCCTCGCGAGGAGGCCGACGGACCGGACCGGAAGTCGACGGAATAAAAAGCGACGAGAGGCCAATCGGAATGCGCGAGCATCGAGCGATGGCGTACCCGCGGAGGCTCTCCATCGACGCGTGGATCTTCCTCGTGTGTGCAACGCTTCGAAACACGCGTGAAACACGATCTTACACACGAGGGAGCGAAAGTTTACTCGTCATGCTTGTTTGCCGAACGATTTAGGCTACGTTTCGAGCCCGACACGCTCCACCGAGGTAGAGAGGCGACGGGGATTGAATTAGTCAAGCTGTGTTGACTATCGGGTGTGGACATGTCCATCACTCACTCGCCGTTTAATTTTCTCTGATACGGAACGTGTCTAGAGAAAATTAACGCGGTAGAATTCTGTTAAATTTGCTCGTCCGCGCTGATTCTATCCGACACGGAATACCGTGGTTGAGTCTACTTGACCGATAAAGAAGGTTCGACTCGACAAAAGTCGTCGCGTGGAATGACAATTAAAGCGACATGCATTGAATTGATTAAACTGTTGACTATCGGGTGTGGGCATGTCCATCATCCACTTATCGTCTAATTTTCTCTAACAGAGAAATTGTTCAGAGAACGTAATAGAATTCTGCTTGTACGGACGAAATTTTAGTTTAGTGTCCCCGTGCTGGATGAATCTACTTGTCTCGGCTGCATTCTGTCGGACTCGCGCTGACCAGATCTACTTACCACTCGAACGTAGTTCGTACAACGTTATCGAGAAATTACTGCAAAATTGCTACAAAACAGCGTGGACGAGATAATATTCGAAACGAACAAACATTTACAATTAACAAACGTGTAAACTGTGTGAGCTTCCTTCTGATTAGCTCGTTTCGCGTCTTATTTAGACATGATCAGAGTTTAAATAACATTTCGAGCAGACGAGATACTGCTGTTCCCTCGCTAGGATGACGGTGCGTTTCACGCAGGCCGACTCGTCCCGGCTAAGTGAATGGTTAAGCAAGCGATTATCTTCTTGAGCGTATAATCGATCGATGATTAATGGGATCGGCGGTTGTCGGATGCGGTTCCAATTAGGAAGCGTCCCCGATGATCAAAGCGTCGATACGCGTGCCACCGCTTGATTGTTTCAGTCCACGAGGCTCGTGCGATCCGATGGGCGTGCCGTTGATCATTTTTTTTAATTTTGTCCGTCACTTTCGCCAAATCGAGCCTCCTTCTCGCTTTATCATTCGTCAAGATCATTCTGTTTGGCAATTTAACGGGGAGAATTGATGAAGGAAGGAAGCTTCAGATAATACATTCTGTTCTATGAGGATAGTTTGATCGATTCAATTTTCTTTTTTCCTTTTGTTCCAATTGATAATCATCCGATTAATTTGTACCCAATTGTAAGAAGAATCAGTTGTGCGAGTTAGACATATAAGGAAACACTATTTTAAAATTTTCGTTTACGCGAATCTCAGAAGACGAGGACTGTGTCTGCTTTCGAAGTGCAGACATACTTTTACAGTTAGTAACCAGACTGCAGATTTCTATGCATTTATGCGAAATTCCAAGACACGTAAATGCGCAGACTTCGCTTAATATGCAGAATTATATAAAATCCAAAGCAGGTTAATTCATTGTAATTCTATTCAAGTTCTATTTCTTCAGTTGCGGTTATAAAAATATAAATTCACATGGAAATTCAGTAACAGTACATCTTGAAAAAATTTACAAAGAATAATTTGCAATATTATTTCCAATAACACACACATATAAAAAAAAAGGAGCGAATGTGAATGAAAAATTATGCTTATTTGTGAAAATAACAATCCTCATCGACTTGTTAATTCGAAACTTCTTTCAATCCCTGCGTATTAAAATTCCAGTCCCTCCAATTAAATCTCATTGGAAATAATCCGGAAATTCCACCTTGCAAATTATGCTTATTTATGAAAATAATCTTATTCCAGGACCTCTTCCGGTCTTAGAGAAAAAAAGAAATTTCCCTCAACGTCTGCGTTCGATCCCCCCGTTCATTTCTGTTTCATTGGAAACCACCCTAAAATTCCCTCCTCCCCTACTAATCATCAATAATTCACGAACATTTTAATTTCTGTCCAGAAACCAGGTGATTGATCATTCGATGCTCGGCCTCGAGATCTGTGAGCTTCGACAGAGCAGCGGAAACGAATCGGACGCCAACGAGGGGAAGAGGTAGGACAGAATCGTCGCCATCACCGTCGCGCGAGATTCCGGGGAGGACGAATATGAAAGATTAGGCGCGAGACACGCACGCTAATACACACGTGCGAAGCGAACTCGGCTGATTGCGACGCGGAAACGAATGGCCGGTCGCGCGATAAGAGAACCAAGTGGTTTTCATCGAGCGGCTGCCGCGAGAGAAAGTCTTTTTCGATCGTTTTTTGGAAAAAACCGGACGATCCTTGCCGTTTTTAACCCCCCGGGGAGGGAGGGAGGAACCTCGCAATCCCCTTATCCCGGCCAATTATCGCGTATTCTTCCTCCCCACGCGAACCAATTACCTCCGCGGCCAGCGTTCCGTAGTGTCGTGACCTTTCGCTGCCGCCGTTCCTCCGCCATGCTTCTCGGCCATTATTTATCTCGGCCGCGGATCTATAGGCTCCTCGAACGTTTTAATTGCCCGTTCTAAAGTCCGTGAAATCTGTTTCGCTCGCGGGCCCGTCCAACGCCCGGCACGGCTCGCGCTCCGCCACAGTCGTCGAAAAGCGAAGCAAGTTTCGTTCCAAAGTTTTAGAGTTCAGGGCAAAGGAAAGGAATACCTTCGGCATCGAAGGAGACTTGGATACTGTGGTTGCACGACCAGCTATCTGCAGTGGCGTGTAAAAAGTCTCTTTTTCTTCCTTTGGTCGTTTGTTTTAACTTGTTAAAACGTTGGGGAACGTTGTATCGCAAGCAGAGATAGAGGTATAATAATTCGTGATAATGAAGAGGTGATTAATTAACTATGGAATTATTAGTTTGATCGGACTTTGTTGCTTGTGAAATTTACTAATTTTGCGGACTTGCTACGTTCTATAAGTATTTTGAAATTTTTTATTGAACTGAACTGTGATACTGTTCGACGACAGTATTTCTTTGGAAATTTTCTTCTTCATCGAATTGCACTATGGAAGGGAGAACTTACTTATTTCTTCCCTTCTGCTCCTTCTCGTACTCTAATGTGAAAGATGAAACTATCAGAGACAATGGCGAACAAATAAAGTCATCAGTAAACAATTCTTCCAGAAACCATCGCGTCAATCTCACACGCGTAATACCCTCTCACGCTTAATTTCCTCGAGACTCGAGTATCCCTCGAGTATCGAATTATTTCATTCGAGCACGATCACGAACACTGGTCTCGATCGACGCTTGATCAATCACGGCCACAGCGCGATAATTAATAAGACGACGACGAGTGTTTGGAAAGAAGGGCGTCAGAGATTTCTGGCAGGCGATTGCGCGTGCGTACGAAGCGAGGTGGGTCTTTGACGCGGTTCACGCGAACCATCGCCGGCTACCGGTTCGAGGAAATAATTAGGCCGCGATTCCGATTCTTTCGCGTCCGGCGCGCGTTACCAGAGCGGAAATCGCGGCGCGGACGAAAGGGAGGCGATTTCGCGTAAAAGAAGAAAAAGGGAGAAAAGAATATAACGAAAGAAAGGAGCAGCGAACTTTCCGCCGTCGCCGAGAAGCGGATAAATTGGAAGGAAACGAAGTTAATTCGCGGTCTACCTCTGTCGGACGGATATAATAGCCGTGAAGAGAGATTATTAACCGGTCGTGTAACGAGCGATCGCGTACGTACGCTCGCGTTGTTGATCGCTGATTTATAAAAGCAACGACCAATTATCCCGGCCGCCTTTGTGCGCCTGTCCCCTTTCTCAAATCCTGGAAACCACACGAATCCATCTTTTTCCCCTGATCGTGAATTGCGAGCGTTGTATTCTGCGTCTCTCTTTGTCCAACGATCGCTTGGGATTTTGTTTTTAACTCTGCGGAGCTTGCGGTCGGTCCGGTGGCATGGGAAGTCTTTTGATAGATTTCCTCCAACATTGTGCAACTCTTTTCGAGAAAGAGCATCGTCCTTCTTCTTTGCCAAGATATCAGTCCAAAATATGGACATTAGGGTCGAGCAGCAGAGATTCAAGAAATTCTAACGTTTCGTTGTCGAACTTTGACATTCAAAGGTTAACAAATTAGTGTTAAGAGGGCTGGGGTTTCTCAACGTTTCAATTTTCAGATAATGTAGAAACATCTTTGAAAAGAAGAAAATAAAACGAACTCACGAACTGTTCACGCTCAGAGGACTTTATGTCTCTGTCTTGCACAATGTTACGACAGTTTGAAATATCGAGAATCTCGTCGAGTCTACATTTTGAATTTTCAGCACAATCGCGCACAGTGAAACGTCAATGAAACCATCCGAGAATGCTTCGTACGAAACGATCAGGATAAAATATTCGTGAGAAGTTGCTTCGTTCGGGTGTTTGGAATACTTTCCTGAAACGACTGTGTTTCAATTCGATGCATTAGCGGCCGGTGTGTTCAACCCCCGAATGGCGGAGAGGGCGCGGCGTGAACGAAATCGAGAGGCGAAGAGCGAAGCGAAAAGAAATTGCGTTCGCGGCGGGGTTACGTTCGGCGCCGTACACACAATACACGATCTTGATATCGTTGGCACAGGGCAGAGCCAGACGCCGGCAGTTTTTATCGAGGCGACGAGCACAAGCAGCAGCAGCACAGCCGAGGAAGAGAGTAGTTTTGCAAGCGCTCTTTAGTGCTCGACGCCACGAATACACGGCGGCTCGCGACCGGCCCCTGGTCGCCTCTCTCTCTCTCTTTCTCTCTCTTTCTCTCTGTGTACAGTGACCGTATAAAGTAATCCGTCAGACAGAAGTGGGGTGATAATGCATGAGTGCGGTTGCCCCGCCCTATCCCTGTAACCGCGATAAAATCTCTCATTACGCAACGAAACGGACCCTCTGCCCGGCTAGACTGTTATCCTTAGACAGGAACTCTAATAAACCATACGTATGTGGAAATTTATATTTTCATTTCGGGACTCGACGTGTCTCAGCGGCGGCCAACCCCTTTTGCAAAAGGGGCCGATACGCTCCAGCTTGTCTTCTCAACGTCTCTTGCACGAACCGTCGAATATTCGAGCACGTAACGAACAGATTTTCGTCATATTTCGCGAGCGCTGCTCGCGAAATATTTAATAAAGTTTATAGAACACGTACGTTGTGCGCGTGAAATTTTCTAAGGGGTTCCGAAACGTTTTAACACGTTTGTCGAATTTCCGGACACTTTGAATTACGAATATTGAAAGTGCAATATTGATATATCGAAGTAGATAGAAGATCGCCATGACAAATGGTTCGATTGTATCTATTGTTTAAACAAACAATATGAATTTGCATGTAAATTGATATATTCGTGGCACAAATTTGCAGAAACCATCCATTTACACAACAGTTTACATTTATAACAATAAAGCTCACGAATTCTTAATATCTCGAAAATAGTGTAGCACAAACGCGTTTTTTACATTTCAGTTACGTCAATGAAACCCACAGTCTCAATAAAAACACAAATTTAGACGTAAATTTACAATTCGCTTGTCATTATTATCTGTTAAGCAACTGCTTTTGTAATAACGAGATTTCCGAAGACGAAGTGGCACAGACTCGATCTCGAATGCTTCACGTGGCATTGAGCAAGAGTTTCACAAAGCGCAGCTTTGTCGGCGAACAGCCACTCAATCTCGAACGTTTCGCAAAGGATTTCGATCGAAGGATTGTATGGAAAGAGCGTGACGATCGGAAGAGATCACACATAACGTTCTGGACTGATGACAAAGCCGATTGACATTCGTCGTGGCAACCAGCAACCAGGACCACGTTGCTTGCAATTGCGAATGATTGCACCTCGCGGGAGGAAACACGCATAGCATGCGCCTGTGTCATAAACGCGACTAACGTGCCATTTTGTATCTATTGTTAATTAGCTCGCTAACAGCGAATTATTCGCGAATCGTGAATCGCGATCTCTCCTCTCTCCTCTCTCCTTCTCTCTTCCTTGTCGCCGTCGTTTTTCTTCTTCCGATCAAGAATTTTCTGTTTTATCGCGCGGACGCGTTGATTCGTTAATTAATTTCGTCCTGTACTCTGGATTACGAGTTACATTCAAAAGATTGAAGCTCTGTTCAGAAAGTTTCTTTACGCACGAAATTGGGATTTACTGGAGAAGACTTGGAATCTTTGTTTGGGAAGTTATTACGCGGATTACATGGTCACGTGATGCAAGAATTTGGAGAATTTAAAGTCTCGCGGAAGGGAACCTTCGTGAGAATCTTATCAGATCAGCAAACTAAATTTCAACGTTGTTTTCAATATCGTTACGCCTCCAAGTACCCAAATTTGAATTATTTGAAAACGAGAGAACCATTTCACAAGAAGTTAAGAGACTAAAATTTCAGTGTCAAAGTGACAGAGTCACAGGGAAACAACGTTTAATGCCGATGGACTCGTTTCAAAGTGACTTCACCCGCAATCTCGTAGCGGAAACGCAGTGCACATAAACGTGACCATCTATCATCATCGTCGACGTGGTCTTCATTGGTTATCGCTCTGACCTACAATCCACCGCTGTTTCTTTTTTTTTCTTCTCCTTTTTTTTTTTACATGCTTTCGACTTCGCGTTCGTCGACTGTATCTATAGTTTCTCATCGCTGTGTCGTGGCATTCTCTCGCAGCGTTTCAAGAACGTCACCGAGTTAAAATCGAGAAACGTTCTTACCTTGCAACTTCTCCTTTTTTTTTCTCAACGGTGACAGTTTTCCGAACTTTTCAGACTCTGGCGGTATTAACGGCGAAACGCCAAAGAGGTGGATGTAGGCCAGGCGAGTGTAGGAGCACGAAAACGATAGAGAGGGCCGATAAATAACGCGGTGTCAGGATGTTTTAAAAATATTTTAAAGCCAGCGGGCTGGCTGCTAAAACCCTCGCTGGAGTTCGCTGGATTTTATGGTAATTCGAGCGACGCGAATTACTTTGTAAAAAACTGATTATGCCTGAGAACGCGATCAATCTACCGAGATAGGGTCTCCTCTCTGAATAGCTCGTTAAACGAGGAATATTTAACCGCCGATGACTTGACTTGAAAGTTGCAAGCGTGTGTACAACGTTCGCTTATTAATCCACTGAATAATTTCGCTGTTTCGAGATCTTCGTAATTTTCTCAGGGATACGTAGCGAATGCTCGAGCGAAATGTTCGTTCTTCGGGATTTGCCCCGACGATCGTAATTAAACCGCCAAGACCAACTATAAAAAATGTACAAGCGCTTATTATGTAATTTTCACTTGTATTATACTCGCAAAAATCTGATTGTGTATAATAAATGTTCGTAATCCGAGGAAAATGTTCCATTTAATATGATTGGACAATATTTTATTCTATACATTCTTAATCAATTTTCTACAGCTACCAATTATAGAACCCAATTAACATCTCACAGTTTCATTTTCGAAAATAGTTCGTCGACCGAAAGATCCCCCCCCCCCCAACCTAACCAATTCCCACGTATTAAACTGAAACGAATACTTGCAGTTAACAAATCTTTCTCTAATATTCCGCCTCCTTCTCCCTTACGACTAAGCAGAATATTCCGGCTGCAAATTGACAAATTACGGCTGGTCGATCCGTCGCGTTCTATAACGCTGCGAGCCATCTATTGCCGCAATATCAACCTCGCGGAAAAGATTCTAATTGGAGCAGAAGAATTACTATCTCCGATCTAAAGCCTACAACGATCATCAACTACCCTGTGCGCTAGCACACCGGGCCCCTCTTCGAGATCGCGATCTCGATGCTGCGAGACAGGCGGAGACTCGGGGAACGAAGGCAAGACGAAAATTCGAGGGAGGCGCACGCAGGCGAACAACAACGAGGCCACGGGGCTCGAAAGGCAAATCACATTATAATTAGCGCGTACAGCTGTAGATACGAGGGCAAATTGTATTAATGCATTCCGTCGTCTCTATCTAAGCGGCTATAGCACGGTGTCCAGCGGCGGAGGGCCAGCTGTCGGTGGCCAGGCATATACTGCCCCGCGACACGACATCGTCATTTATCACCGTGGCTGGCTCTGTGGCTGGCTGGTTCGTGTGCCTTTTCTACATTACCTAATGAGTTTCATAACCGAATTAAATTTTTCGGCCCGTCCGGGTAAACAGGGCTTGGGCGTCGTTAGGCCTGGCCGCCTAACGCCATTAAAAACCTCGCGGATCTGAAGATTAATCTGTGCTTCCATTAGCCATTAGCTGTGTCTCCCCTGTGTCGAGAACATCACTCGCTCCCCACTCTCGCGTGTCTTCGCCTTTTTCGTAGATTTGTCGCAGATTTTCGTTCGCTGTTTCTGACATATTCTGCGACATTCTGAATATGAATTCTCTAAATTCATATTTCCGCTCATCGTCGCGATCGTTATCAAAAGTTTCCCTCGTGAACCATCTTCCGTTCTTTTTTAGATTCACTCAGTTCCCGCTCTTTCTGCCCTCAACGTTTTCGTTGCAGATCCACGAACTTCAGAATATTTTGCATTTCCCGTTCGTTTGAAGTCGATTCTATTTACTTACGTACGATAATCGAAGGAAGGTGTACCTCTTTGGGCGAGGAAGAGAGCTGGAAGTGACGCAGCACGGTCAGTACGCTGGTTCATTCGGAAGCGATGTGCCAACACTCGAAAACCTGTGCAAACACTCGTTTGTACTCGCTGCTCGTGGCGATGGTTCAATCGAGCCAAGGGTAATGTACTTTGCTTGTTCGCTTCGCTGTCGATCCTCTTCGCTGTCGGACTGTTCGCTTCACTTTCTTCAAATATCCCGAATGATAATTATGTTAGCCCAGGAGCCGCCGTTTTAAAGCCCCGATGGCGCTTTAAACTATCTTCAAAACCAATATCGCCTCCCGATCTCGCGCAATACTTCCCAATGTTAACGATAATACTTTTCGCATGACGCGGGTAAAGTCAAATCGATCGACTCTGCTGAGCTAATTTCTGGCTCAAGTAATTGACAATTTAATGCAAAGAATGTATGTATATATATATATATAATTATACAATTTATGCAACTATATACACTTGTACAATTCGACGTTTATTCAAAAGCGCTTCATCTTTACTTGCGTCACTCATAGCCTTCAGGTAACACCCTTATTCCTTCTAAGGATTTCGTAAGTTCTGAAGAAGGTCCGAGAATCTTTCGTGCCTGTTTTATGTTTTTCCTTTAATGTGAATTTTTATTGTAATTCCGACTTTTTTTACGTTAACGATATCAAAAATCATCTCAGAGTAAAGAAGAAGGGGTGTAAATTTTAGAGAAAATTATACTTGCAATTTTCGACCACCGCGGCGAATTCTCGAATCTCGAAAATTTCTTTCTCAAATTCAAAAATCTTGTTTCGATGGACAATTTTCTATTGACGACTGGAAATCATTCAGATTGTACGGAGGGGAGTCACAGTCGTGGATCATCGACGGTCCGGGAGAAGGAAGCCTGCGGGAATCCGAAGGTACAGCGTGCCCCTTCTCGCGGTTTCTAACTAGAATGGATCGGCATAATTTTTCAGCTGACCGAAACGTCCCGGGCCCAGGCAAACGAGCCTGACAAAATACGGAAGGTGGGAATACATTATCCCGAGTCATTTGTACCGGTCTCCCTGTTTCCATGTTCCGTGCTCCAGCGACTTCATGATCGCCCCTCGATGATTTGTGATTGTCGTTCCGCCGACGGACCAGCAGAACTTTCGTCCCCCTTCGGACAATCCTCGAACGATCTGCCCGGAAATTGTAGAAATCCAGATTGTTTCTCAATCTTTCGTTTTTCAAATATTCCATCAACGTTTCATTTACATTTTTCAGCCAGGTGAGTCGAATTTTTAGAACTTTAGATAACTCTTGCAAACGTAGAATAACCAAACTACTTGGTCATCAAGAAATTGCTTCGAAATTCAATTTCGTCTGATTGAAATTTTCTATTTCGCGTTATACGAAGACTCGGGACTCCTCGATTTCAACTAACGACACAGATGGATTTTCCAACGATTTCACTGATCATACACTCCACTCTGTCCCCCCCAAAGGGGACGAACGTATTCGCGCAGAGTGAAACGGACAAAATCGCCCCCCGAACGAAGAGTCACGCCTCAAGAGAGACATTTCCTCGTCGTAGAGGTTGCTAACTGGCCGTATTATAATAATTACAGAACGAGCGCAAGCTGTTGTCCATGGTGCATCAGGCTGTGGCTTCTCTCTCTCTCTCTGGTTCAACCCTCGTCGCTGGGCCGTCTGTCCTCGATCATCCGGACCGTTTCGCGATCCGAACTCCAGCCTACGTCATCCGCCTGATTTTATCGAATTTAATTAGCAAACGAACCGGCCAACGCAATGACCGTGACTGGCCACTCTCTCTTTTTCTCTCTGTCCAAGTCACTGAGCGGCCACCATTAAATTTCGATTAATCCGTCTTGCGCGCTCTTCTTCCTTCCCTCGTGTGCAATTATTTTGTCCCGTTCGAGGACACGTCCATGCTGAGTTCCGTGCTTTCACGGTTTCGCCGTTTCTTAATGCCTCGCCTTTCCTTTTCGTCTCCCCCCCCCCCCTCCCCTTATCGCATTTCTCGTATTTATCTCCTACTTTTTGTACAATGAATGTTGTTTCTCCAAATAAATCTTGAACCGGATATACCCTTCTTAGAATGTAACATACAGGCATTCGTCAATTCTCTTTCAATATTTTCAACAGCTTCATTGTTAATTTCAAGATTGAAAAATGTTCGGAACGAAAGCCTGCTCTTTAGGCTTTCTTTTCAAATAATTTCCTAGCTTAAAATCTCTCTTTTAAATTTACCCATAGATGCACACGCAATGACCATTTCACAGAACCATACAGTTGTATAAAAGTATTATTCGTATTAAGCTTAATATTTTTATTAATCGTCCTATTTGTCTGATTTATAATAAATCTATTCTTCTTTAAGTAACGTAGGTTTATAACAATTAACGAGAGTTACCCAAATATAGTATAGAAATAAAATTCAATTGTTCCTGCTCCATAATAAAAATTCCAAACATAAATGTACAATACCAAATACATAAAAAGAGAGGACAAATAAAGATGCAAATAAAAATGGACGAAAATTAACAGCGATCTCACAGACGATCCACGGTAGTTACTCAAAGATTTAACGATACACGTGAAAATTTTAATTTGCATAAACATCGCCGGCGTAGCAATTAATTAGGCAAACACGCGTCGATTACGGTAAAAACGATCGGCTAATGACAGAGAGTGCGTAACGCTTACGGGAACCGATGCGAAAAGGAAAAAAAAAGTGTAGCATACGGTGGATTTTTAACGCGAGACAGATCCATCGAGCAACAACGAGACATCGACTTAAAAAATAGCCCGCCAGCAATTACAGATTTTTATCGGCGGCGTATCTTCCTTCGCCTACAGGCGTGCTTCCTCGCTCGGAAATAATACACCGCGGCAGCTTGCAATAATAAACGGTTGTTTGAACTAAAGGAATTAAAGCGATCGAGGACGTATTCGAGGTATTTTTTTTTTTTTTTTTTTATTAACGTTCGTCACGTATCCTCTCGCGAGCGCGGCACCTCGCGAAACGAACCGACACCGGTTCGCAATCAGATTTTATCGAGTGACACGGTGCTGGCCAAATTGTCAGTTGTCTAGTGGCCTGACGCGTGCGTGCGCCAATTTTTCAACATCCGCAGCCTGTTTCGGCGATTGGCGAATTACAGAGACCGAGGGGGGGGGATTAAATTACATATGAAGATGAAACAATATTTCTCCTGATTTCTCATTCTGCGGGACGAAGCGAAACGGAGAAGGTCTCGGATTTTTATTAACTTCATTCAGTAAGTTATAATGGAAAAGTTTTAGCGCTAGATTTTAGGACTTTGGTTGGCATAAAGATAAAGAGATAATTTTAACGAAATTTGTTGGCACAAGTTGATGAAAAGTGAATTTCTTGAAGCGAGGAAAAGGCTGCTTGAAGTTTATGGATTACGCGACGAAATAGTCAGATTAAGACTTCTAATTGTAATTAAAAAGTTGGAAAATTATTGGGAGACAGTCACAGTGGTTTTTAATACGACGGTATAATTATGACGAATGCTACAATTATACTATTATAATAGAATTATGTTCTTTAACCACGTTGTAGTTTTTGAATTTTCCGTATTTCAATCTTGCTTAAGGAAATGTTTTAATAGAAAATCTTCTACGTAATTTGTACATTTCAAGTTACACGCTCTCCAAGTAACTTTACATTTCAACCTCACATATAGTCTCTAGTATATTTCAATAAGAAACATTTTCAAGCAAATTTCTAATATACATGAACAATAGACTTTTAAACTCACCAAAGTTTCCCAATCTCCTCTCCAGTTCAAAGAAATAATTCATGGAATCCTGTGAATCCATGTGTTTGATCTTTTGAGAAAATCACAGCACAAGGAGCAAAAAAAAAAAAAAAAAAAACAAAAGAAACAAAAAAAAATATGAGAAGGAGAAAAGAGCAAAAAGAGAAACGTTTCTCGAAAATTTTTAACACGATTTCAAATTCACCAAGACTTTCCAATCTCCTCCACAGCTCGAAGAAACGATAGTTCGTGGAATCGTGTGAGTCCGTGTTCGATCTTCTTAAGGAGGAAAAAAGAAAAAGAGACAGAAGAGGAAAACAGAAGGAGGCGTGTACAGGTTGATTCGATTACACAGTTCAAATGAAATTTAATTAGTTTCGTAGTATCACGAGGGCAGAGACTTTTTGCCTTCTTTGAGAGTTCGCGTGCCCGCTGATACACGTGAACCCGATGCGGCTGGCTGCCGAATTCAAATTAACCCCCGGCCCATGCTCGCAATTTTCTTTTCCCTCGCTCTGTCATTCTTCGTGAACCGTGTATTACTGTGCTCGAACGCGGGATTTCCAGCGACCAACGCGACTCGACAGATAACGGAATTAAACGTATATTAATCAAGAAACACCCGCCGTAATGAAAGGGTCACTGCGAGAGACACACCTCATTCAGCCCTTTCCTTGAATTTACGTTATTTCGATATTAACGTTGGTAGTGTCAGATCGACTGCAATCGACAATCTGTAAATTTTTATAAAGATTTCACAGACTTTTGACATTTATTTGCCAGCGCCCTGTTGTAAAACAAATTTACGACAGATAGATTTACCAATCCACTTTCATAGAAATTGTAATATAAATATATGTAAATAAAATTTATTTACAAGCGCGCTGCTGTAAAACAAATTTACGGTAGATAGATTTACAAATCTATTTACATAGAAATTATCATATAATACTGATATTAATATGATATTACGTGATAATATGATTCAATATGATGATATTACATGAATTTACAATAATATTTGACGTATATAACATATGATAATATCACATCTTAAATTGTATATATGATACAGCAATCTTGAAATTTATTACAATTCTATTTACAAATATTACGTATGTGTATCGAGAATTCAAATTTATCTATTATAAAGTTTCATTGTACACAACACGTTGTACGCGGAATACGTTTTATCGTAACAGTTTACTTATAGGAATTCCATTTATTTTTCACCCTCGACAGGCCTAGAATCAGAGCGAACGTGATTCCAAAGTTACGATGCTCAGCTATTTCCTCAACGTTTCGTATCCAAGTGTCGCGAGCGCGTCTCTAGGCAGATGTTTCGCCACTTAGCGCCGCGTAAGTGCCGCTCTATCTCAGCAGCTGTTTGTTTCGCGATTTCTAACGAACTTCTAAATTACCGTTTTTGCGTCCGATTACGATAATAATCTGCCCAGCTCGTTAGGAGGCGAAAGAGAAAAGCTGCTTCAACTCTTAACGCCGCTAATGCGCCGCGAACGAGCGGAATGGAGATACAACGGCGAACGAATCAATCGTAGAAAGATTACGACTGCAGTAAATCATCGTGATCCCCGCCCTTCGGCTGTAACACTCATAACAGAGTTAATCAGTAATATATCCTTAATTAGTTCCATCCACGTCGATTGGCACCGCGATTCGAACAGCGATTTAATAACGATGAAATTTTACACGATATGCATCTCGCATGCGGGCATTGAAATCACCCAGTTTCGCCTGATCTCTCATCTCTCTTGTAAGAAGAAAAAGGGAGGGGTAGGGGGAAACTTTCACGCAGTTCTCCTGCATCATTAAAAACGTTGTCAATGAAATCGAAACTTAATTAGGAATTAATTTAATAAATTACCTTTGCACAACAGCGAGATAAGATTGACAATGATTCAAATGAAATTCCGTGAGTGATTTTTCAAGTTACGATTATTTAATATCTGAAAATTGTAAAATTTGTGAAAGTATGAAAGGGAAGTTTATAACCTACTAACCTAATTAATATCATTATTAATATTATTAATTAGTAAATAAATAAAATAAATTCACGGTAATATTAATTAAGTTAATATTACAGAGAGCAAGAGATTCCGATACAAGAAGAATATTTAAAGAAGAATATTTTCTTATTTACTTTTCACTGCGAATAAATTTCGTTCCTTCGAGAGTTTCTCTCTCGATCAGCGAACAAATGGAAACAACGCGTGGTAATTGGATTTTCTTCCCTTTCGAGGAACGGACTGGATTATTGAAGATCTGGCAGGTGAATCGAAGATATCGCGTCGAGTGCTGGAGATATCGTTATTCCAGCGCTGCGTCGTCGACTGTTGGTAGTCAGCCAGTGGGGTGAGTTCTACTCGAGGGGGGTTGCAAGTTATCGCGGGACGAAATCAGGCCGCAATTAACGGGCAAAGCCGGAAGCCGTCAAACCGTGATATCACTCGAATTCAAAATTTCATTAATTAATGTGCCTCGAACGAGTAATACCCTCTCCCTCTATTTTTATCCCCGCGCGCTCGTTTATTTCAGTCTCCGTGTCACGAAACACGCCTCGCTTTGTAACGTTTACGACCTACACGCTGCCTTGTTCCTCGACTATTGCTCGCCGTGGGATTTACAATTTCAGACGCTGAGAAATAGATGTTTCTAAATACCCGCCATTGCTTTTTCACATTGCCAAGACTTCCTCAACTTTTTTAAAGGCACGCTTTATAGAAGTTTAAGAATTTTAGATACTGAGCATTTCCCCGAATTTCACTCAATACACCAACGAAAAACTAACGATCAAGAATTTTATTTACTAATTTTTCTAACAAACGGAATATAGCTTGAATGAACTCGAGAGGGTTATCAGTTCATTAATTTTTCTAATAAATAAATAAGTAAATATAGTTTCGACAAACTCGAGACGATATCGTTTTGAAGAATCGAGGCGAGCGCGGACTACACACTTGCAGGGTTCTAAGACACTGGAAACCTTTCGCGGTGGATCGCAGCATGGACGCGCGGATCTACAGCTAATCCACTTATGGTATCCGATGTCGAATACACTGTCCCGTATTCGGTTTCACCGTAAATAACAAGACGCGTCGGCTAATTCGCAAATCTTCTCAAAGCGCGAGATCCGATGTGAAAGGCATGATCCACTGGCCGTGATAGAGAGAAGAACGCGTCACCAACCAAACTTTGGTAACCTGGTACTCGATCGCGGATTACGCGCGACAACTCTACAACGCCCGTATTTTCCTGTTTCGCCGCATCCTGCACATCAGATTCTCGTTTCTTCGTCTTTTTTTGAACGAAATAAATATCTCGAAAATGATATCGATTATTATCTGTAATTCATTAATTAGAATTACATCTTGCGAAAGAATAAATAAATCCTCGTATCATAATCTACATTATCATTAAAAAAAGAAAAACATCTCAAAGTAGAGCTTATGATTTTTGAGAAAAGATCATCGTCTAAAATGTATGAAAAATTCGATGAAATAAATTCCAGATAAATATGCGAAAGCACTAGCTAGCTGCTACCGATTCCTCGCAGAAAGAAAAGAGTTCTGAACGACTCCAGGAGTCTCGCTTAGTCCTGGAAGGGATAGCACTCGGTCTGGAAGGATTCACGGGTCGCGTTGTCGTTCCGCGTCACCTGCACGCTCGTGAATCTGGCCCCGAAGCGGATTCCAGCGGGCGGATCGCTCATTAGCATCATAATAACGAGCCCCTATGTCTTTGAGCCGGTATTTACGATGTCGTGTCGCGTAGTTGATGCGTATTGGTGGCGCGTATATATCCGACGCGGCGCGCCGCCAACAAGGTGTAAGGTAACATCGCGTTCCTCGATTTCGGACCACACCGTCTGCCGTCTGCTCTCTAGATCTGTTCTTAACTTCAGCGTGTTACCAGCTAGTACGAGACTGTTTGAAGAGCAACTTTGAGGAGAAATCTTGAACGAATGTATTGGAGTTTCTTCAAAGAACGACGATGTCGAGCGATAAAAGGTATAAAGTATCGTCGCGGTCTCTTGAAGACCACCTTGAAGCGGTTTCAGCCGGTGTTCCTCGCCATCACTCCTGGATCTAAGACAGAATGACTAACAGAAACGCGACTTCAAGCGTAATTTCGCCTAATTCAAGCCTAATTATCGAATGATCGTGTTAATTATTTTTCTCTCTTCGTCGAGTGAAATTAACATTTTTCTAAAGTTGCGAAAGTATCGAATAGTTGACTCTTGAGATGTTTGACTCTTCTCTAATTTTCTGTTAGTTATCGAGACTTTAAATTTTGTAATTCATTATTTCTCTCGAATAATCAAACGTATATTTTAAATTCTGTATTAAATAAAGTATTTTAAATGTATTTTAAAAAGAATTTTGTTTTCAATTTATTTTTACCGCGAATAATAAAAATGTCAAACTCGTATTTTAAATGCTTCCTTCGCGAATATGTTAATCCATTAAGCCGATAAAGTTTGCAATTCTACCATAAAAATCTCGGTCTAGATTCAAAGTCGGATAGGAATGAAACTGGGTATAAAAATTCTATATTAGGATTTCTTTCCTCTCCTTCCTTTTCTTCCTGTTTTCTTACGAGTCTCCTTTTTACGAAACGAGAATCTAATCAACGAAAGGGAAATTGATTTTATCCCAATCCTTCCAAACTTTGCGTATAAAAATAAAAATAGCAACAAACGGAATGGAATTCTTTTTCACAACGACAATGTCAAAACACATGATTCACCAAAGTAGATGTTAAAATATAATTCAATATTACGGATCCAATAATTGCGAATAAATAAATATTGCATCGATACACCGTTAACCTTCACTTCAATAATAAAATTCAATCCCGTCGCAGGAAATAAAAAATGAATCATCTACCATAATGTCGATGTCTTGCGAAAATTGTAGAATTACATATCGTAGGGTAGTTATTTCGTAAAATTTTCAGCCACGTCCGTAGACGCCAGACACATTGGACAGCGAATGAAGGGTTGAGGGGCAGAAAGCAGCGCGAGGCGAGACAAAGAGAAATCATCTGCATAATGACGTGCCCCGAAAGAGCGAGGCCTCCATTTATGTCTAGCAATTGCCGTGCATCTGGATGGGAATCGAGCGAGGTCGGTTTATGAACTGGCTGATTGATCCCTTCTCGGCCAATATCGATCGTTATCGACCGGTTCAAGCATCGTGGCCAAGCGATGTTTCTTTAATTACACGCCGATTGCAGACTATCCGGACGTTTCTTCCGAGAACGCTCGGCCGTTCCTCGACAATGCATCGGAAAATCGATCGTTCCTCCTTCCTCCTGCCAGCCGCTAGACTTTTTCGGCTTCGATTGGAAGTTTACGAGACGGAGTAATGCTAAGGAAGGGCAATAACTTGGAAATCAATTCCAACTAACTAGACAATTTCACGGACTTTTTGAAAAAAGAAGAAAGAGTTGCTTAAGCAAAGAGAGGCAAAATGTTTAAGGGAGTCTAAAGAAAGATTTGGAAAATTATCACAGACGATCGGAATCAAAATTTTCAAAGGAATTTGAAGGAAAAGATTCAAAGATCCATATTTGGAAAAAATACAGCTTACGTAAATAAAATTACTATAGATAGTTACAGAATGAAATTAAGTAGAATTTTTGAGAGAATCTGAAGTCTGTATTTAAAAAAATATTTGAAAAAGTAAAATATATACGTATATAGATGAAGATAGTTGGAATGGTAAATCGAATTTTTAAGTGTTTGAGGGCAAATTCCGAAATCTATATTTCTAGATGGATGTTTAAATGGGAAGGATCTTTTTTTTTTTCTTGGATATGAGTCGTGCGTCGACATCGACGTCGGACTCGATCTCTGCGTGTAGGAGAGAGAGAGAGAGAGAGAGAGAGAGCAGCCTCGATAATTCCAGGCAGGACAGGCTGGCGCACGCGCCTCCGGCCGGAAGTACTTAAATCCATCATGGCGTCCACCGGAAACCGCCTGAGTCACTCGCGTAATCGTACCTCCTCCCGATGTATCGATTTTCCTGGACGCTTCTGCGAGGCCTGGTTCGGCCGACTTCTCCTTTATCTCCACTCTTTCTGCCGCGTTTATTTCGCGCTACGTGAAAACTCGCCCTTCGAACATCGCCAATCGTCGTTCCAATATTGTCGTTCAAAACATTTCCGCGTACTGCGTATCATTTATTATCAGGGACACCCAACTTCTATCGCCATTGTAAACAATTTGTAGTTGAGTTACTTGGTTCTAGAATCTTTCACTCGACTAAATTTTATTTCCAGAAATTGCGAAATTAAGGATGAAAAATAATGTAGAAGAATGCACAAAGATATACACGAAATTCTAAAGAGTGTTTTACCGTATGTTTAATTCCACCGTAGAAGTGAGATTATGCGTGAATATTTACTGGAATTTTGCATGTATAATTTCTTATTGTACAAAAATGGTAGTTTTTTATCGAAGAAGAACTGTATTTTCACATAAATGTACAATGTTTATACAATAAAATAAAAAAAAAGTTGGAAGTAAAGAATAGAAACTGAAAGAAAATAGAGGAAGCAAGGACTCGATGGGTCCTTAAGAGATTGACTGTCCTCGAAAAAATGTATGAAATTGCATAATTGCGTCCACGTAAACGTACAAAATCAATAAATCAAACATCTGAAATTAGTCATCAACGACACTGACGATATTATTTGAGGGTTAAGTCTCTGTAGAAATTTTCAAACTTGATCGTGCTTTACAAAGGTAAAGAAATTCGAAAGACACACCACCGGAGGGAAAAGTTTCGCAAAATACTTGGTTAAATAAAGTATTCGCGGTTTAAGTACACGGCAACGATGGTTTGCTTTATTGTAACTGATTCTTGACACGAAAGGAACAGCCGTTGGTGAAGTCGTTCGGTGTAAACTGCTAGGCCCGGTATCATTAACCGCGAGATTTTTTCCTTTCGTTGCTCGTCGTTGTTCACTTTTGGAACACAATCGACGGGAACCGCGGAATACTGGAAGACCAAAGAGTTTCTCGGAATCGGATCGAAGTCGGAACGAAGAAACCCGATTTAATTGCTCAGTTCGAGCCGCTTATCAGAATTTTCGTGGAATCTCGGTCGTCCCACTTATTCAGCCATCCGATCGTATCGTGTAATTTCGGACCGGTGTAATTGCACACGGGACGCGTGTGCGCCGACTGTTGATTTATCGCCAGACGTTTCGTTACGTGTGACTAGCTTCTACTTACTTGCTGCTAGGCTTAACTATTCTTCGCTACGAGCCCAACTTCCCTCGAAATTTTCATGCTCGCTGCGTTGAACGACTGTCACGAAGAATTTCCCCTCTGATTGATTTTCGCGCAACACGCGATTGCAAGAAAGAAATGCAAACATTTCGAATATCCATAGAGTGTCAGTTGCTATCGCCTTGTATAGCTTTTATTTGAAATCTTGTCAATGATATATACGCATTAAAATGAAACAGATCATTATTAGCAAATTGAATTATTAACAAGGATTTTATTCCTGATTTGTATCATTTATTTTTAATTTTATTTAATTGAGTTTGGATGTCTCGGGAATAATTATGCAACATAGCACGGACATTGATAAGTATTATAAAATTTAAAACGAAGAACGTGATCCAATTTGTCTAAAAGATACAGAAGATGAAAACTATTTGCTTAGAAACAGTTAATTAATCATTTTATTAAAAAAAAACAAAAAAACGTTATAATATTTTATCTATAGTTTGAAAGCCAAAATTAAAAATTAATCGCCAGTAGAAATAAAAATCGAACGTTCCAGACCTACAGAGACCGAGTTTTAAGATATAACCAATAGCCCACACAATTACGACTACGCTATTGCTATTTCGAGGTTTGAAATCACCTAAAGACCACCAATTCTCAACAGAGAATTATCCAATCCTCGATTTGCATTCGGACGTCCAAAAACCTGGAATTCCGTGCACCGAACGAATTGCACAGCGCCGGTGCGAAACTCGGCAACTCGTTTGCATTCGATCATGTATGTACTTACGTTACGAAGGACGTTTGAGGCGATCTTATAAATTCACAGTTAATTCCCGGTGTCGAATCCCGATCTTAGATCGCGTTACGTGACGAGCATCGCCGCTGCCTACGATTTCTAATCGGCAAACCGATGTACATACGAGTTTGTTACAGCTTATAATTTCGGTGTGAATCTTTTATACAGGGTGTTTCGTAACTTGTGGGACTCACTTCGGGAGCTGATTGTAAAATAATGGAAAAAATTCATATAAATATATGTCCTATTTGTCTTCGTTTATCAGATATAATGAATTTCATTTGAAGACAAGCCTGCACGCGTCTTGTCATTCATTTGGTTACTCTCTCTATCATTCCTGGTGTTTCTCGAATTTGTCGGAAGCCTTGCTCTATTCTATTTCGTAGTATTTCAGCATGTTCAATCGATGTTGCGTATACAATAGATTAAGTGTCCCTACAAATGAAAATCTAATGGATTCAAATCCGGAGAACGAGCAGGCTATGCAATAGGACCTCCACGACCAATCCATTTATTTGCAAAGTGTTGATTTAAAAATTGCCTAGCCACTCGGCTAAAATGCGGCGGAGCCCCATCATGCATAAACCGCATACGAAGTCTAATATCGACTGAAACTTGCTCTAATATTTCGTGTAAACGCGTGCTCAAAAAATCAACGTACTTTGTGCCTGTTAGTGTCCCATCAAGAAAAAAAGGTCCAATTAAATATTTATCAATTATTCCTGCCCATGCGTTTAAACTAAACTGACGTTGATGTCTTGAATGCACAATATCGTGTGGGTTTTCTTCATTCCAATTATGATTATCATGAAAATTGAATATACTAGAGTTTGCTCTGTTTATAAAATTCCTTATATTTCATAAACGAAGACAGATAGGGCATACATTTATATGACTTTTTTTCATTATTTTTAGGCGTACAATCAGCTGCCGAAGTGGGTCCCACAACTCACGAAACACCCTGTATATCATCAGTCATGGAAATTTTATGCAAATTTACGTTCCTGGAGAATACAAGAGTCCGAGAAAGTAGAACCTCGATAGAAAATTGCTTTACATATGAAAATATTATAGAAAGCACGCTTTATCGTATTCTTCTGTATCATGTACATTTTGCTCTGCCAACCGCATTGTCAGAACATTTAAATATAATTCCTCAGTCGATGGTGACGTTATTCACGTTGAATACGATTCAAGATGGACGAACAGGGGAATATACGTACGAGAGAGCGGGATCGGGGGTTCGAGAAGACATCGGTGGTTAGTAAGAATAAGAAAAAGGATAGGACGAACACGCCCCGGGTCGCCTTTATCGTCAGAATGGTAGAAGGAAGAAGAAGGTACCAGGGTAGCCGTTTCAGGCCACGGGAGATCGATAAAGTCTGCCACCGGGAAGGTTCACCGCAACCCTCCTCGCAGGTTAACTCCGCCAGTCAATTGTTCTCTAATCGTAAACTTCTGAAATGGCTCTCGCCGTCCCTGAAAATCGATTTCGTCTATGCCGATGTGAACCGTGTAAATAGCCGACCTGTTATCAATTTCTCCGCGACGCCATTTCTCCCACACGCACACGCGTACGTACTCTTGACTTTGATTGATCAGAATTTATCTCTTTCCGTTGCAGCTTTACCGCTTTAGTTTTAATAATTCGATTTCTTCTTCTTCTTAGAGTTTCCGCTTCAGGTAGATTCTTTTCCACCTTCTTCTCTTTCAGGGGGGTTCAAAGTTTTCGAAGTTTGAATTTGAAATATAACAAAATTAAATTGCCTTTCATTCTTCACATACCTTCAACACTTTCGTTTGATTATCCGACTCTAGAATTTGGCTTATTAATTTAAGGTTTTACTTTTAGAGAAGTATACTCTAGAGAAATATACTAGAAGAAGGTAGAAAAGAATCTAAGAAGCCCAAACCTGAAACTCTAAGCTAAATCCCCCTATTTTGTATCCCCGTAAAGATTTATCTCTGAAGATTGCCAAGGATAACCCGCGAAGCTTTAATTTTTAGATTGGCAAGGAATGCAGAATTTTCATCGATCATTAATCATTTCTCTTGTAATTTGAATTATTATTATCTTGCATAAAGCCACAATGATATTTATAATGTCAAAGCGAGTGAAATTAAGAATATGAAATCTGAATCCGTCTGAGAGATGCAACATGAAAGATACGAGGAGAAGCGAAAGACTAAAAGTGACACGGAAGATTGGTGGATTCGTTTAATTATTTAGAGGAGTGTCTAATTAAACCGGTCACGAAGAAACCGCTTTTATTTGCGGAGCATACGGGGTGAGCCCCCGGGGGCTGATCCTACCTGCAGCCATTCCGTTTCTAGGTCAAAGGACTACCTGCATTTATGGAGCTTCGTTCGCGCTTTATCGTCGTCCATTAAGTAGCAAATGGTCCATGAAATCGCGGTGAATGAAATCACATAGCTATGCCGTCGTCTAACGTCGGTCATTATCAGAAAATTGCGGTATCTCGATTCTCTTATTAATAGTAATTATTAATTCGCGGTGGAATTCGTGATTTAACCGAGGCCATTGGACGACAAACAGTGTTTACTCAATAACAGTGTCTGACAATTCGAATTTAATTCGGAGAACTTCGTTCAACGCTCGAATTATCGAAATGTTATTGGCGGAGATTTTTATCAGAGAAGCTTTACTTTATTAATTCAGGGACTTGAAATTTCGAGATATAAAGAAATTTGTGGATGTAAAATATACAAATATACAATATCCATATACGGTAGATAACTTTAGGCTACGATCAAAACTAAAACATTTCAATGCAGAGTCAAATAAAATTACAGAAATTCGAGTTAAAGCGTTAGTGAAACTAGAAAAAATTTGCAGGGAACTTTTTCATTAAAATTAAAGTTTGGGAAATTGAACTGAAATTAAAATACCAGTGAAAATAAAGAAACTCGAACTAAAATAAAACTAACGAAATTGAGAAATTCACGAAACTAATCGGTTTCAACGTCGGAAAGATTTACGCGCGAAGTTTCCCCGAAAGAACGACTAAATACGTGGAAGTTGGGACTTGAGTTGGTTGGTCAGTGAATTACTTGGAAAGGAGAACGATGAAATCAGCTGAGCATGCGGGACGGCCACGTGGCTGGCATCGATAGAAAGGGGAATTCCCAAGAAATATAGACCCAATGACAGGGGTCAGAGGCATTTTTAACCAGCGGTTCTCGTACGACCCGGATCGACGATGAGATCTATAAATCCTTCGGTGGGATCAAGCCTGGCGTTGCCTTACCTACGGATCAATCGTGGCCCTCGATTGATATTAATGACACCTTTTAACCCTTTGGCTCGGCTACCGAATCGGCTACAGACGAATATCAGGAATCGTTCGGTAGCCGATCGACATAAATCGTCGTATTCGATTTCGAACGTTTCGGACAGCCTTCGACGATCGCCTGTTTCCATTCCTTGTCGTTTCCCGACAGTTAGGTCAGTGAACGAGCGTAGACACTCGTGAGTTCTTGTTACAGCTGTGCCACGTTTAAGTTTCCGAATTTTAATGAACAATTGAATTGAATTTTTTTTAAAATATATATATTATCGTTTTCATTGTCTTTTAGATCTCTGTACCTGTGCGGAAAATTACGTGATTTTAATCAACGTGGCAGTTCTAATGTTAAACTATACAATAACTAATCTAAAAAGATCTAGACATAAAATTTATAAATATCGAAACGTCCAAAATTGCCTAGCATCTCTATATTTTCTGTGGAATTCTTGAAGAGGACATGCCAGTTCTAATATTAAACCAGCTTCTTTTTGCAAAAAGATCTAGACACAAAATTTATAAATACTGAAACGTCCAAAATTGCCTAACATCTCTATATTTTCTGTGGAGTTCTTGAGGAGGACATGCCAGTTCTAATATTAAACCAGCTTTTTTTGCAAAAAGATCTAGACACAAAATTTATAAATATCGAAACGTCCAAAATTGCCTAACATCTCTATATTTTCTGTGGAGTTCTTGAGGAGGACATGCCAGTTCTAATATTAAACCAGCTTTTTTTGCAAAAAGATCTAGACACAAAATTTATAAATACCGAAACGTCCAAAATTGCCTAACATCTCTATATTTTCCCAGTGAAAAAATTGTTAATTTTTCCAGAAGACGTACCAAATAAAATCGCTATAAAATCGATTAACTTGGCCATTGTATCTAAATCTAATCTTATAAAGCATGAAAGTATCTTTGACCTTAATTCTCTGCGTAGCCGCGAAGCAACGGGTTGGTGAAAATTCGGTTAGGGAAGAGGACAGGCACGCTGATCGGCATTAGCAGAAATGTATTCGCGCGGCGAATCGTTTAATGGCCCTTAATGAAATTCGCTGGTAATTACAGAGTGTGCCAGGCGTCATTCATATTGCATGAGAGATCCGGGCAACGGCGTGGTGATGCATGCCTCGCGCTGTCGCTACATTGAAACACATGTTGCGAATTTCTAATAGCGCCACCCCGTCGCTGATGTCAACTCTCGTTGTTCCTTCGTTTTCTACTGACGCGGCGCACGCCACCGGCCGGATATTCTTCATCTGTTTCCCACGTTTTACAAACTCATATTTAGCCTTTTAACCGGGCTTCCCTATTTTTCGGTGATAAATTATTAGCCTCTTAACTCGGTGACTTCATCAACGTCGATTGGAAATTCATACTTCCAGTTTTTAAGCTGATTTTAAACTGTTTATAATTTTTCCGATGACTAGTTTCAACATCAATTGTCACAGCTTGTGAAAATTCTTAAAGAGCTGTTGCAGCTTTCCAATCTTCTTGATTGACATAAAATTATTAACAGTAAATTCTTCTTTTTTTTAAATATACATTTGATAAACAGAACCCGTAGAATCAATCCGATGGAAGAAAATATAAGAATGAAACAGCTCGTCGTTTTTTTTTAACTTAAGAACAAAGTTCGACAAGAGACGACTCACGTTACAAACCAAAAGAGAGAAAGTCGACGCTGTCACCTAAAGTCACCTTCGTTTCGCGCAAAATTAGTGGAAAAATCAGAAAACCGAGGGAAAGGGCGCTTTGGTCTAGACGATAAAATTGTGCAAGATAGAGAACAGGAGGAAAGGAAAAAAGATTTAAAAAAAAAAAAAACGGGAGGGAGAGGGAACGCAAGGCTCGCCTATATGCTAATAGCGGCGCCCTGATTGGGGACGATAAACAAAGCAATTATACGAAAAGGGCGGTATCCCGTAGGTACGGCGGTCGTGGGGGACTTTGTTACGATTCCAGAAAGGCACACGTGCCAGGTACGCGGCCACGGACAAGGACAAAGTGGCTGGAATAAAAGCATTGAGAATTAATCGGGACGGCTGACTTCTGGCTAATGACTACGTCCAGATGATAGGATGATTAATTCCTCGTAATCTTCGTAGTCTCCTTGGAAAAATCTAAAATTGTCTTTTAACGCTGTTTACGGATTTACGTTATCACTTGCAGGTTCGAGCCGAGACGTCTCAATATGATTTATCAGCGTTCTGACTAGAGCAGAGACTGAAACCGAAATATTGTGAGGTTTAGGTATTTGCTCCCATATTATCGTAACATAACCGATATTTGGGAAATCGGTTTTAATACCGGTATAAGACGGTCGTACTGGTATTTTCATACCATATTTTATAGGTATTTGATGTCCACAAGGGTAAAAATACCGAAATATATACCGGTACGGTACCGCTTTACTGACGAAAACATATTTTTCATTTTCTACGTATAGTGACTCTTATTAATATTCGGACATCGTGCTATTCAAAATATTGTTGTGGATTTCGATTGTCTGTAATAGTAAATTTGAATTAATTTTTTAATAATATAATAGAACATTCATTATAGTTTATAGTAACGTGAATTTTATTTATTTATTGCACATACTTTTCTTAATATCAAACAATAAACTGAACTATGTCGAAATGTAGCGTGGCAAAAATATTCGGACATTTGAAGAACTACAATATTTGAACCTGAAAATTGTTAACATAAACAATAATTAATATTTTGTTAGGTAGCCCTTAACTTCAGTAATATATCGCAGACTCTTAGGCATATTTCCAGTAATTTTTTTTGAAGTAATTTAGCGGAATGTCCTTCCATTCTACGATTAATTGTTGTTTTAACTCCTCTTTCGATTTATTGATGTACGACAATTAGTCAGTTTTCACCGAGAAAAAGAAAAAACGTATCGAGAAATCGGTCATCTTTTAAAATTGAGTAAGAGTATCGTGGCTGTTATTGTATGGAGATACAACGATGAATTAGTATTAGAAATAATAAAGAATATATGTGTATAAGCGTCATCAAATTTACTATCGGCAGCTTTATGAAAACATTTGATCATTGTCTCCTTTTCCTTTTCTAATATATGAATATTTTATTTACCGGTATTATACCGAAATACATCTACCGACCTAACATCGTTTTGATAGCATCATACCGGTATTCCCACCATTTCGGTTTCATCAAACGTAATCGAACTAAAAATACCGCTATTTTACCGGTATCCGTAATACCGATTCGGTCTCTGGTTCTGACGCCACTACCGATTCGTCAAAGATTCGAAGGGACAAGGGATCTCGCGAGATCGATGAATTATTGATTCTTCTGACGATGATTTGCGTAAGTATTAAAATTTCAAAGACGTCTATAACGTCTACGAGAAGAATGAAAAGCTCTCGAGAAGTGACACAAGTACGCGCGCGCAAAAAAAAAAAAAAAAGAAAGAAAAGAAGAACTAGCCCTCCGGCAGAACAATTAACATTTCCATAGCGTGACGCGTTTCGTCGCCTCCGGCTGTTCCTCGCTTTTTTCAGCGCTTCTCCGCCGATTCCTGGGATTTCGTGGCGTCGCGTCGCCCGAATCAATTCCCCGCGCGCCGATGCATATTTATGAGTCGAGCTCCGTTCGATACCCGCGATCCATTCGCCTCGTCCGCTCAACAATTGACTCGTCCACTAAATCTCTGCTCTCTTTTCCCTTTTTTTTTTTTTTTTCTTGCCAAATATCTCGAATACCTTTCGAATTATTTTCGAATTCTCTCGTTGAAAATTTGAAATTCTTCTTCTTTTCGATTAATATTAAAATATTTATTACTATATATTATTATATAATGTTATAAATTTATTTCAACATTAAAGTTAGAATCCCATTAGCTTGTTTCAGATGTGAAAAGCTGACGAACGATCTTGTATCGTGATTGGAAGAAGCAAGCCTTTCGTGAGTTTCATCCTTTCGATTGCGATTGTGAGGATCGATCGGCAGATGCGAGTGGTGAAATGTTTCACGATACAGGACGGCAGAAATCAAAATACTCGAACGGATGAATCAGCAAGAATGCTGGAGACAAGGTGTGACGAACGAAAAATGACACGGCGAGCTGGTTAACGCGACAGGGTGAGGAGCGATTAGCGCCGCTTTCATCTTTACAGCTGCGAGCTCTCCCGACCCCGTGAACCCTCGATCGAACTCAAATTGACCAGGTGATGTCGATAATGAACGTGAAAATTGCTGGAGGACTGTTCGAAAAGGATTGAAGCCTTTAACAAACTATAGACAGAAATTTCCAACTCTATCCATCGAGTGATAAACACATAAATGGTAACAATGGCACAATTTTTCAATTCAAATGTTACTTTTGAATCGTGCTTGAAAACAAAAGACGATGAGATGTACTCGTTACATATATAGAAATGTAGATTATTTCCTTCTTTATTTTGAAATTCTTTGCCATTTTATTACATCGTCACCCTTCGATCAACGTACTCGAATTCAATCGTCAAATTCATTTCAACTGAAGATGAAATTGAAACTGGCCAAGTTAATCAAACGGCTACCAAGTAGTTGAACAGTTTGTAAATAAATTCAAGAGCCTGCCTTCTCCGAGGAGTTTCAGTTTCTACCGCAAACGTCCACAAAACACCCAGATCCACCAAGAAGACAGACAGACACACAAACGACCCAATAACGATCCAATCTGTCAATCCTCGGCGTCCGCCTTCAATCTCGTGAAATCTTACGACTCTCGTGAAACGTGTTTACGATGTTACTCCGGTATCCAGCTCGTGGCGCCCGGGAAACAGATCTCTGGTTCGTGGCCTCTCAGCGAGCGTGGAGACCAGCAAGACAGAGACAAAGCGAAACGAAAGAAAAGCAGTGAATCTCTCTCTGTCTGCCTCTCAGGAATCGTCGAGTACGCGCTGTCTCGTTCCTCGTCGTTCCGTAAGAACCCTTTCATTAAAGGCTGCGCCTCAAGTGAAACGGCCCCGGCGAGAATCACGACGAGAATGGCCCGAGAAACGAGACGGCAACGAGCAAACTGAGAAACTCGGGGCCCGATCTGCCAAATGAAAGAGGGGCACCGGTCGTGGGGATTACGTGATTCGTGGCGGCGATTCGCCATCAGTGTCAGTCTAATGAAGGCCTCTAGGTAACACGAGGCCTGGCCACGGCGGGACGCCGAACGACCGTGATCGTCTTTCAGGCTACGCAACCCTCGGATCGGTCACGGGAATCACCGTGAAACGACCTGTACCACGGCTGGCGGCCTGGCTCTTGCCGCGAGAGAGGAATGGCGCTGTCAAAGGCGGCCCGCGATTACAGAATACGACGAAACGCGCCAATTCGAGAGGATCAGGCGTGGCCTGAGTTTAGCTTGGAGTTAGTTGGACTACGTTTCGATATCGTCGACAGTGCATCGCCACCAGATCGATAGATATTTGTTTGACGTTCGATGATACTGATATTGGGGAAATTTTCACGCGAATGCTAATGACAGAGATAATTTCTCTCGTAGAGAGGGCTGAGAAAGGAGCTTGACACACTAAACGAAACAAAATTTTTATCAGAGTCGTTGAAGTCAAACATTTATATTTGTATATTTTACGAAAAGTTATTCAAATCATTAAAAATACGTCTGTAAAATATCTGACAAAAGTTACAAATTAGTACCTTTGATAGGTCCACTGTTAAATCGATGAAATTTCAGTGAAGAAGAAATATTTGAAGCAACAAAAGTCCAAAGTTCTAAATTGAATTAAATACTTCATCAACGGTGCAATTCTCACACAAGGAATCCTCAAACAATTCATCTTTCCGTTCTCTGTTCGATCACTCTGTTCTCGTTCGATCGTTGGTAATCAACGAGTGAGGCAGGAGTTGGAAATAAAGCCGGGCGATATCGACAGGCACATACGCGGGAGGTGGCTCGTACGCAGCTGTGGCTCTTTCGAATATTCAGGGAAGAACGCAACGATTCCGGACGCACCCTCTCTCGCAGATACCGTGAGATATCACCAGGTGTTTTTCATGGAGGTGGCTGCCCCCCCCCCCCCCCCCAGGTAGATGATAGATTTACAGCGAATCATTTTACACGCCTATTGCTTACGAGATCCGCCGTCGCGCGGAGGAAATATCATCGAAACGTTAACTCTTGAAAAGCGACGGCTAGGTGGCACAAAAGAGGCTGAAACGCGATACCGTGTCGCCTTAACCCGTTTTTCAGGCTTTCCTCCCGTTGCCTGGGCCTCATCGCCACCGATCCGTTTGTCCCATCTCGCCATTCGAAATTAATGTCCCCCAAAGTCCCCTTAACTACGTGCAATATGAATCACGACCGATTATACTCGCTAATTAATTTTAACTTGGTTAATTTAGCATTTCAATTCGTAAATCTTGCGGGTATCGAAATATTTAATTGCTACATTTATTGGAAAATTCTAATCAATTGAACTGCATCGGCTATATATTTATTAGGAAACTTCGATAAATTTTACGATTTTAAATAAAATAACTAGAATAATAGATAATAGATATACACTATTGTTGGATTCCGTGTAATGGTATTATATATTTATTCTTTGTTGCAATCGTGATCGTGTACAAAATCTATTGTCGGACTTTAGAATGCTGCTTGCTTCTTTCAAATATGTCCTTGTATGTTTTTAGTTATCATCGTCTCCAAGTGGAAGGGGAAAGAGCATAGACGACCAACTACTGGATCTTGTCCTTATGACTATTATTAACACTTTTATGTGGAGTGTTACTAAATCAGTGTTTGCACTGATTCAGTATTGTTCGGGTTGGTCACCCAACACTATAAATAACTAGCTTATAATGAAATAACTAACTTCGAACAAGATTTACATCCAGCCCCGTCTAAAATTCGGCAAACTCTGTGCGACCAACTCGTTCAAACATTACCCCGCATTACGATACGCTCAGTCGAGCAACGATCGAACGGTCGGCCGGTAGCGCAGCAGCGTTTCTCGCCGAGGGAACACGAGATCATCGAGATCGGTCGAAGCGGCTCTAGGAAAGCTGCCGCGGGAGGAAGTGGCCAAACGTGGAAGTTCGAAAAAAAAAAAAAAAATAGGGGGAAAGAAACGAAGAAGAAGATAGGAAAGCGTAGGCGACGTTCGAGAAACGAGCCGACAGACAGATCTTCCAGGCGAACGAGCGTGATCGCGCGAGCCTGGACCACGGCGCGATCGATCTGTACGGGGGTCGAGGCCGATCAACGGGCCGCTTTCCCACGAACTCACCGAATCCCATTGACCAACACAACACAGAACGAGTAGATCGTGTATGTGTGTGTGTGTGTGTGTATGTTACGTGAGACCGAACGAATTCCACAAAATCTGGCTGTTCTTCGGCCAGTCAGAGACAGAGAGAGAGAGTGAGGGAAGAGGCAAGAGGCTCGAGAGCCACCGTTCGACGGAGGCAAAATGAAAGAAAAAGAAGAAGGGACGAGTCGTGTGTCTCGAGTGTCGGCTCGAGAATCGAACGACCGGCGAAAAGTGACGTGCCGTGCGGCGGCGCGACGTGTGCATACATACACCGAGCCGCAGACGTATTTCTTCTGCTTTTGGGATCTTTGGCCCCTTTCGATAAATCCGAGAGAGAGAGAGAGAGAGAGAGAGAGCCGGACAAGGGGATTTTCAGCGTAACTCGGCAGCCGGCTCAGCTTTCATGCTCGTCCGACCACGGAGTCTCGAAAAACGACCGAGACTTTGGACCAGCAACGCGCCGAGACACCGTCCGCTTTCCCCTTTCCGCGTCTTTTTTCTTTATTCTTCCATCACCGAGCCGCCGCCACCCGGGTAAGTGAATAAGGAACCGATGTTTGCACCTTCTGGTGCGGTCACCACCACAGCCTGCGAACAATCCAGCTTTTAAAAATACCGTCCGACTTAAAATAAACGAAACCGCAGAGATATCGGTGCACCGGAGACTCCGGAGACGCGGTCCGGGCCATCTCACCGAGATGAGATTCTGAACGCTCTTGGAAACTCTCACACGTCGATCTCGAACTCCTGTCGAAAATGATTTTCGGCTTTCACGGTTGTTACCGCGGCACGTTCTTTCGATTTGATAGAGATGTTTAGTTGGTTTGGTAGAGATTTTCGAGAAGGAGACTGTATGGTAGCTTTGCGTCAACTGTACAGAAATTGACAGTGACTTGCTTCGTTTGAACCAAATTTTAAACTATCGAGCTCTTGCTGGTCAAATTCATTTATTTCAATCTGAACGAGAAATTACTACACGAATTAACTGTTTTATAAAGTTCAATTACATATAAGGGAAATTTTGACAACTTGGCAGTCTAAAATTAATACAAGGGAAATTTTTGGAGTTTAAAATTAATACAAGGGAATTTTTAGCAGTCTAAAATTAGTACAAGGGAAATTTTGACAACTTGGCAGTCTAAAATTACCTTCGTCATTGCAAAAGTAAATTTTCTCAACGAATGGAACACAGAAGCCCCCGATATATTCTAAGCTTCTAAGCTTCGGCCCAACTCGATTTGATAGAGACGTTATTTAGTTGATTTGGTAGACAGATCTTCGAGAAGGAGACTGTATGGTAGCTTTGCCAACTGTACAGAAATTGACAATGGTACTTGCTTCGTTTGAACCAAATTTTAAACTATCGAGCTCTTGCTGGTCAGATTCATTTATTTCAATCTGAACGAGAAATTACTACACGAATTAACTGCTTTATAAAGTCCAATTACATATAAGGGAAGTTTTGACAACTTGGCAGTCTAAAATTAATACAAGGGAAATTTTGGCAGTTTAAAATTAATACAAGGGAATTTTTAGCAGTCTAAAATTAGTACAAGGGAAATTTTGACAACTTGGCAGTTTAAAATTACCTTCGTCATTGCAAAGGTAAATTTTCTCAACGAATGGAACACAGAAGCCCCCGATATATCGGATTTATTTATTTCAATCTGAACGAGAAACTATTACACGAATTACCTGTTTTATAAAATCCAATTACATATAAGGGAAATTTTGACAACTTGGCAGTCTAAAATTAATACAAGGGAAATTTTGGCAGTCTAAAATTAATACAAGGGAATTTTTGACAGTCTAAAATTAATACAAGGGAAATTTTGACAACTTGGCAGTCTAAAATTGCGTTCGTAATTGCAAAGGTAAATTTTCTCAACGAATGGAACACAGAAGCCCTCGATATGTCCTAAGCTTCTAAGCTTCGGCCCGACTCTCTGCGCTCATCGTCATCATCGTAGATTCACCTCGTCGATCAAACGAGCTCCGTATACCACGGAGATTCCCCCGCCTGATAAAATTGCCGAAGAGATCGTAAATCAGTCTCCCTCACGCGAGTCCGAAGTCTCTCGCGGTCGCGGCTGATTCGTCTTTCGATTCGTCCCGGGGGATGGTTTTTGCGCGACGTTTTAACCGGGAAATCGCTGCGAACCGACGCGGCCTCTCGGCGTCCTTGCCGCCGTCTTCTGTTCCCGTTTCAAGGAAGAAGCGACGCGGCGAGCCACGCTGATGGAATATTAGCGAGCTCGTTACCGTCTCGCGCCGCGATCATCAGCCAACGATCATCATATTTTAGCTTGATATCCGGCGATTTACCTTGACGCCACGCCGCAAGAGATGGTAATCGATACGACGCGTAATCTTTTCCCTCCCGCGACCGCGATTCGGTCTGCCTTGTCTCGGGTCCGCGCCGAAGGCAGCGGGACGAGATCGCGAAAAACGAGGCGACGCAGTTGAATCATCGTCGATCTCTCCTGGTCTCCAACTCTCTCCAGGTTTTGCCTTGGCGAGCCAATCTTAAATTGGAAACGCGGGCTTCCTGCGTGACGCGGGAAATTCTGGACGTTTTGCGACACCGGGGGGGAAAGACACGAGAGGCTTTTTACGTTACGCCAAAACGTGAGCTTCTTCCTTTGACGTGGGAAGTTCTGAGGAATTCAGAGAACGTTTGTCACTTTTTGTCGAGACAGAAGATAGGAAGAAGCAATTTTATGTTACGTCGAAAGCATATGTACTCCGTAAAGATTAAAAAAAAAACGTTAGTATATAATAATAATAATTTTACATGACAATTGGCCTAAATTTTCGAGAATTCAACCAGACTGTGAAGTGTGTAATGATATGAAGGTTAAAATTAATTAAAATAGAGATTAAAATAAGAAAAGAACTAATATGAGAGGATTCGTGATGCTTTATGAACGAGCTTTTTAAACACTCGTATTACGTGCAATTAGTATTTGTTATAACAGACGGGTAAAAGCATGATAGCGATGGTGTCTCTGGAGACTATATTAATTTCTATTTCTGTTAACATCATACAAAACAGACGCTGGAGAAACCGCACCTCTAAACGTCACTGAACTAGACCCACATCTTCCTCTACTTCGAATGATTAACCACGTTCATTGTGATCGTTCATCACAAAAGTTTACAGAATGTAAAATTTGCCAGTGTCTGTAGATTTTAAAAAATATAATTAACCATACGATGTAACAATTTGTATAAACTTCCTTAATTTTAATAACGAACAGTCGCGTCAGAATATGGAGAATAACTAATTTATTTCAACATCGAAATTCTACTTCCGTTTTACTCGAGAAAATTCCTTTCGAGTCTTCTTTTTTTTAATTAGTGAAATTTTATTTCTCGTGTCTTCGTATGACTAAGGTTTCCTCGATAAGTAAATAAAAGTGTACCTCAATACAAAAGTATCCCTATTTAATAATTCCATCATTACTCTGTTTTACAAAATCCTTCCATCGTTCGTGTCTTTCTTTCCAATTACTGAAATTTCACTTTTCACGCCTTTACGATTAAATTCTAAAATTTTAGAAATTCCCAAACAAAATCTTGTCATTTCGTTCGACAAAATTCTCCCATCTTTCCTCCACTTGGTTCAATCAAAATTCAATATTCCACGTCGTCCGAAGTTCCCTGAACGTAGAAGAAACTGTACCACGAGTTTGAAAATAAATACCCCCGGCAGCCTTCCGATTCTTTTCTATCTTTCTTTCCGAATCGGCGAAATTTAATTTCCCGTGTCTCCGCACACGAGCAAAAGTCTATCAATGCGAACCGAAAAGCACGTTGGAAAGTCGAATTCGTTGGTTCTGGCGTTCACGGGTCATGAACGTCGCGGCAGAGAAAGAGAGAGGGAGAGATAGAGTGGAAAGAGGGTTGCGGCCGGCCAACCCCTGTCGATTCGCAGCTAGTCTTTTTGTCCGACCGTTGGTTTGTCCATCCAGCCAACAACATTTCGGCCCCCTTCGGACAGGCACCGGCAGAAAGAGAGAAAGAGCGGAGAAGCGAAGAGAAAAAGAAAGGAGACAGGGAGGGCCAGGTGGTGATGCGATGATGCGATCGCGCCATATGCTGCGCCCTCTAGGGGACTCGCCGTATACGCGCCTACTAATTAATTCCCAGGCCTTTGTTCTAGCGGACAACACCGGCGAAATTACTTACCAGAACCTTAGCTTTTAGACGCCCAGCCTGGCGACCGATTGCGTTCGTGCATTAGCCAAACCTCGCAGTGATACGTGGTGCCTGGTTTACGAGTAGAAAACGTTTCTCTTAACGAGGATTTTTAAACATAATTTCTATGTAGAAAATATCGAAGATATTTCATTTTCGTTAAGAGAAATGAAGTTTAAAATAGATGGAACGAACGATGAAATTTGAAGGAGAGAGGATAAAAATTCGAAGAACGCTGAAGAAATTGATCTCTTTAACAAAGTTAGGGATTTGGAGGATGTTCGAGCCATTAACGACAGATATTCAGTGAACAATGTCTTCTGGAAGGAGGTAAAATCGAAATTAGAGAAACAGAAGGATTTGTAAAATATTTTTCAACGAAGGGATCCGAGAAAGCTATGAAATTGAAGTTTAATCAAATGAAAATGAAGAGAAATTAGAAACAAAAATAGGAAACGGGAATTTTATATAGGGATACATAAAACGTTTATGGTTGTAACGATTTAGAATAATGAGAGGAAATGTGACGATATACTATGGAGGACAATATACAGAACAGCGAAGATCGGCGTGCCGCATTGTTACTGCCTGTCTGCTTGTTAGTCATGCGCATTGGGCACTCCACTTTTGCTCGATTCACTCTTTGCAGTCTAAATACCATTTGACATTTCATCCCTGACTGATTCATACTGGATAAGCTATTTTTAAAACCTGTCCATAACTTGAATAAATTTCCATACTCTCGTCACTCCACTAAATTAATCTTCACTAATATACATACCCTACATATGTATATTTTGTGGTACAAAATTTCATGTGTCAGACTAATCTTTCTATCAGGTCAATATAAATGTGTCATATTTATCAAAATGATTAGGCAAGCTAAAGTCGTGCAAATCGAACAACGATAAATCAAGCAGCACAGAGGTAGGGGGGAAAAAAAAAATTTCCTTCACAACGTATTGCAGAGCACACAATTTATAAACGAACGTCCGCAGCAGAGAGAAAGAAGAGATTCAGGAAGATCGAATTCCGCAAAACGGAGGATTAGCCAGGGGACTCGGGGTCCATTGACCACCACGCGAGCCAATTAAATATCCATCGGTTCGAGACGATCGAAAGAGGAAAGGCAAACGTATCGTTTTCAGTGGTGGACGTCGAAGCAGAATCGAGCAGAGTCAGGGAATCAAGGGGAAAGAGAGAACAACGGTAGTAGTACAGGGATTGTGTCTGAGGACCCAAGTGGCGGGAGGGCACAAGTGGCACAACATGGTGGTGAAATAGGGGAGGCGAATGACTGGTGTCGGTTACACGGGCTGGCACTGCAGCCCGTGTTTCGTTCAGCTACCCCTGCGGTTACCTGCCAGCCCCTCGTGCTTCCACTCCTCCTGCCCCTCAATCCACCCAGGGAAACGACGTATTTATATTTCTATACGTTCATCGTTTGACCCGCCGCGTCTACGCGAGCAACCCCTCGCCAACGTCCGTCATTAAGGACGCTAATCACTTCCCTGGAACGAGCTTTCTACGTTTCTTTCGATAGGGGGGTGGTTCCAGAGAGGGTAGCTTTCGGTTTCTTGCGAATCTTTTATGTATGGATGTTGCTGCTATTGAAGATAATTGAGAGGAGAAATTCTATGTTACAAGGTAAGATACACGACAATACAGAACGGGAGGCTTTGTTTGAGTAGAGTAAACTTCTGAGAAGGTTCTGACGTGTCTTTCAGATAAGAATATTAATATTGAGAAGATGGCCGGAAGACTTTATCACGATAATGAAATATTGAAAGTTTTTTACGAAATTTTTTACGAAGGATCTTTCGTAAAAAGGTTGACGCTGAGGTGGATCGCGATGCAAAGTTCGAGGTTCAAGTTTCATACAGAAGATTTCGGTTCATCAATTAATAAAACTCCACTAAGAGATTCAATTAAATTTTACCAGATAACGCGAGACTAATTTTGTATCGATCCCTGCGCAATTCCATCGAAGAACGCTACTTGATATCTCGAACGTCTGAAGATTCTCAGGAAGAGGGGGGGAAAGAACGTCTTGGGAAGAAATGATGGCCTGAAGAGCCGACATCAGCCGACTTCGAATGGGACCGCGTATGGCCGTGACCTTTGATCGTGGAACTAATCCAAAGTACGCGTATCATGACGGCATCACGGTGCATTAAATGCGCCGTGTGAAGTCACCGGTTGATCGATGACGATTATTAGTCAGTGGACTGGCCGGACGTCACAAAAGGACCCAGCCTTTAAATAATCGGGCGACTCTTGACGAGCGATTAAAGGTTCTGTCTCATCGCCCGTTGCCTCCAAGCCGGAGATTGATGCGAGACCTCTCTACGCACTGCGAGAAGAATCAGAAAATATTGCATCCTGTTGGAAACGTCGTCTGCACAGAGGGGGAAGGAGGAGGGGAACAACGCCTCTGCCGTTCTCCTTTCTCGTTATTAGAGCAATTTTCAGCAAAGATATTTCACGGTTATCCTGGATGATCACTTTTTGCTTCGACGACGCTGACCTCGACATTTCAATCGAAGCTGAGGCTCTTGGGGACATTTATCGTTGATCTTTCTACTTTTTCGTGACAGCTCGCTGCAACGCTGCGTGAGATAATTCAAGATCAATGATCTTTCTACTTTTGAAAAGAATGTTTAACGACTGAATCTGAGTTTGAGTTGAAATTTTTCGTCACACGTTGACTTTGTAACGGTGTATTTACAGTCCAAATTATTATCAGGCCGTATGTTTAGCAAATTTTGATGGTAATTACGCAATCTACAGAATTAAGGGGGGAAACATTGGAGGATATGTAAAATTAAATACGTAAAATTTATTATTCGCCATTTTGAATAGAGATAGTGCTTCAAATTTCTTTTTCCCGCGTTGACAACGCGAATCGATGTTGACGACACGGTACTTAAACTTGCGATTACTAGAAAAATCGTTGTCAACGTATTCTCCGTTCACGAGTCAAGGGATATAGCATTCACTCTTTCTCTTTCCTTTTTTTTTTTTTTTAAGCCGCTTACTTATGCACCCCTGCGAAACTTTCTCTTTTATGCACCCCTTTGACATAGTCACGTTGCTGAATACTATGCTTCAACGTTGAATTCTTGGAGTCACAGGTGACGAGTACAGTGACGTTTCTCTCGAATTACCAGCAATCAAAATCCGCCACAACTTCAATTCCTTTCACGCAATCGCGAACGCTTTTTCGCAGAAAAGAGTATTACGGGTAAAAGGAAATGACTGCGAAGAGCATCGTGCTTTCCCGCGGAACCGTGTTATTTCTGTTCTAATGAATTTCTTTGTGCCTTCCAAGATGTATGAGTGACCCCATTTAAATGCCCCACCCTTCGGCACACCGTTCGCTCATAAATATCTGCTCACCCCTCCGTTCCATTGGCGCTTCGCCGTAATAAATATTTCTTGTAACGATTTTTGTACACCTTATCTAACCAGCCGGTCTACGGTGTTGCTCGTAATCGAATTGAAATTACTTTCCACAATATCAGCATCCCTCTCCCTTCCTCCTTTCGAACGAACGGATACTGTCTGCCGAGATAATCTCGTGATTGAAATTTTCAAATAAGGGAGAATCGAATTTACTTTGATTCCGGATTGGAATGTCGGGAATTGGCCTGTTGTTGATGTAGGTGTGTTTGAAATAGAGATTCTCAGTAAATCAGAGAGAAGACATTTTTTGGCCGAGGCAATTTTGATAAATTTAAATAAAAAAATACAAAGTGACACACAAGTGAGAACATAGAAGGAAATTATACAATTTAATTAATCCTGTGTAACATCGTGTAACTTGAAACCTACGTAGATATGCTTATGCATTTATTTGGAAAATTTTATTTTCAAAAGTATCGAATGACAAGATCGTAAAATGTACAATAATTGGAGTAAATTACAATCAACACAATTGTAAGGGATATAACAATATGAGAGCACACTGTACTAATTCTCGCGAAAGTTTACAACGGATTCGCAGTTGCATCCGCGAAAATATGAAAAATAATGGGACTGTACTTCCACCGACTGAAAAAAAGCAGTTGAAACAACGTGCGAGAGATCGGTGTAGAAATCGCAGTCCGTCCGCAGTTTCAAAGGTATCACCGACGAAAAATCGAGATACGGTTGCAGCGAGGTGCGCGATTATGTCGAAACCACGGTGGCCACCTCGGAAGTTGCGCATAAAGCACGGGGCGCGCTTTCACCCGGTCATTATTATCATTATGAAACGCAGTGGCACACTGACGGCTGCCGTTTCTGATTAAAAACATTAATTGCATAAACCGGTAATTAACTGAATCATCGCGGTCAAGCCGCGTACGTACACATGCACACATACACACGTGCATGTCGTAATTTTTTCGCGATCTAGATATCCAGATGTGTAAGCAAAACGTCTTTGATTTATCAACGTTGGTTGGCGTTACGCCACTGAACAGGACACGACCGATATTGTTTCGCTTATCACAGGAAGCGATTAACCCTCCCTCCACCACCCTTTTCTCTCCCTCCCTTCTCCTCCCCTCTCCCTCTCGCTCTGTGCACGGTACGCCACGTGAGAATTATTATAATCATCGAAATGTAATCATTGTAATTTAACCATTCTTTAAAAATCGACTCCTGGCACCGGTTTTACTTGGCTGCGGGCTTTCGCGTAGTTAACGTGATAACGCGAAATGATTAATTGTGCCTGTAGGCTACGTGATCACTGATATAATTAACACCTCTTGGATTTGCGATGGAAATCCCCGCTGAAAATTGTAGACTCAACGGTGAAACGACTTTGTAATGAGAAATGAATGCCTAGCGTAGGTTCACAGTGAGAAGGATACCACTGATTTATTTGCTAGGTTCAACGTGTAGCAGAGTTTCGGACGATTCACTTAATTCCCCATAAACCAACTTCGCGGCTACATTGAACCGTCCCGAGAAATTAATCAAACGGAAGGAAGCTGGTACACTGGTTCGTGAAAGTGTACATTGTCTATTCGAGTACATTTGAATACCTTTTATGTTTTTGCATATTTTGCTGCGCAAATTTTACTGCCGCAAGTGGATCAAATAGGTTATTAAGAACAATACGATTACCCTGATTTCTACATACGATTCTGAGAAACTCAAAGAAGTGTATTCAAATTCGAAGCTTCCGTCTTTTGAAAGATCACAGCAACGATCGCCAAGATCTCTTGACTATTCGAGTAGTCATAAATATAAAATAAATATAAATAAAATAACATTTAAATAATTATTACATAAGTATAAAATACATATAAAATAATCGAATAATCATAAATAGAAACCATAGAAGCTTCTATCTATCTAAAAGTTTCTATCTATTAAAAAAAATCAAGGATAATTTTCTATAATTCTCCGCTTCGTATAATTACAGAAAAGAAAAAACACAATTCAAAGCTTCTATCTATCGAAAACGAACGTAGAACTGGAGTAGAACTTGGACAATTAACGAAGTCATTGAGATTACATGTATAGTTAAAGGAAACGACTCAGTTATTTTATCCGGGAGATGGTTAGAACTGCAAAGTGGCTGTTTGCACGCGTGCTCGTCCGATAGTGATCGATTACCGTGCGTAACACAAGTGTGTTTACACGCCTCTGTGTATTATTGTTCTCCGTTGCAGCAGAACGTAGCGTACGTTCCCGACAACACGTTTCACTTTATACGTCTCAATCACAAGAAAATAAATTTCCACACGTTTCATTTAAGTCAAATTTCCGCGCTGCTTGAAATAATTCCCAGCGCTGGCAAAGATTGAGGGGAGCAAGTACGACCAAACCGTCGAACTACCATAACCATCCGACTGTCTGAATCTAGCGTTGCAGGTCCTCCAATCAGCTATCGACGCATCCGAAGGAAAAGTCTGTGGCCGGCCGTCTCTGGGAACGCGTGTTAGCGAACGCGGTGGCGAGCGTGGGGTAGAAGTTAAACGAGCGAGCTCATGCAAAGGTGTCTCGTTCAGTGGGTCAGTAGTGGCAAGAAGCCTTCCGGGCATCCAGCTGATCGCGGCATGGCGTGTTGGCGTGATGCGTGCTGTAGCCGCACGGAACGCGGAGCTTCTGGAGGCCGTGGCCCCCGTTATCGTGGATCCCGATGGATCCTCGCCCCATCGTTGTTGGATCGTAAGCCCCGGTGCCATGCCGTGCCGCTCCGTGCGTGCGTTCGATCCGCTCTTGCCCTCCGCTCGCGTGAGAAGTTCACGTACGGAGCCCGCGCCGCGACAGATCAAGAAAGTACCAGCCGATGCTGGCCCACTCGGCCAGCTGATGGCCTCGCTTTTCCTCCATTCCCAGATGAGAATCGCGTTCTCGCGAGATTGGAAGAAAATTGCGAGATCCTATCCAAGGTACACGTGAGCTCGGTTACTATATAATTTTATGTAATTTTCAATGAAGACAGTGAACTGTTCAACCCATCGAAGACAATTGTCTCTTCAAAGTGGAAATTATTTCTTCCAAACCTTCCTTGTGTTTCCTTTCAATAATTGAAAATTTTCTGAATTACTCCCTCGAAAGGCAGTATTCTGAAATTCCTACTCACACGACATTACTAAAAAAATTCTCTAAAATTATCTCCCGCGAATTTTCGCAATTTCCTTCCTTTTTTGCCAGAGTACAAGCCAACATTTTCCTTTAAGGGGAAATAATGGAGTCGAAACGGGGATCCCGGCGATGCATGATGGCGCGGGGAGGCCACGGTGAATCCAGGGTGGTCGGCGTGCAAGTGTTAATAACCTTGGCCGTGTAACGCGGCGAACGCTATGAGGCGAGTGCTGATTACCGCGGTCGTTAATTCTCGGCTAATATACCACCGTTACACTCGATATCTGTGGCCGGCTAGCCTGCGTGTGTGCACGTGCACGCGCGCATACCTCCCGAGGAATTAGAAGGTCGTCGCGTACACTACGTTACACCCGGCGATACCATCTCGGCCATATTTATATCGCGATGATACTGTCTCGGGTTACTCGGTCGGAGTTTTACTACGGCAGCTGTACCACCGTCGCCAAACTTCTTCCCCCCTCGTGTTCTTCGGATCTGCCTCGTCGTGAGTCCAGGCTTCTCGGAGCACGCTCTGGAGAACGCTCGGCGTTCGTCTCAAGGTCTTGTTCTTACTTAAGAACGTCGTTTTCACTCGTTTCCTCTTCTTCAAGTTCCCTGTACCAGTTTCTCTTTGTCCTTTCAAAGTTTATTTTTAACTTTCCCTTTTCAGTTTGATTTTTAGTTATTACTCCAACAGTTTCTTTACCCTTTCCAAGTTTAATTCGTTCTCGTTTTCTTTCATCAGTCTTTGTAAGTTTCTTGTTCATTCTTTATTTATTTGAAAGTCGATGTTGATCTTCAGCCTCTCTTTAGTCCCCATTTTATTTTACTTTAGTCCTTGTATTATTTCTTAACGTTTCTATCTCCTCAGCTGTGTGAACCTCTACTCACTTGAAATACATGTGCTTCCAAGCTTCTACGACTGTTCTCATCGGTCAAGTCGCTTGAAGCTACTTTGATAATAGGTACTTGTTGTATCACTCGGTTTGAAATATTCCTCCAAGACGTGAAATTGTCGGTCTTTCGACTACCTGATTTAGAACAAGAAGTAGCATTACATCTCTCTCCTACATTTTCCAACCAAAGTCTAGTATCACTCGTATCCGAAATATTTCAATAGTTACGACATTAATTTCATATTATTCCATACATGTATATATGCTTGACAACTACAGCAGAGAAACGCGAATCAAATTTCCAACGATAAGACACGGTCGACGAAAGTCAAAATCGTAAAAGGAATCGTAAAAAGAATCGTAAAAATCGACGCGAGCGTAATTCGCGGATACTAGAGCGTACACTAGATTCAAGCGCGGAGGAGGGTGATGGCCCGTCATGCCTCGCTCTGCACCATAACCTCGCAAAATTCTCGGATTGATATAGGTGAATTAGCATCGACGGGAAGTTGCGCGCCACCTAATAAACTGAGATAGCCGCCTGTACAACGCGTCCGCGCGGTTCTGCGCGCATAAAATTTCACCAGCCGCTCCATCATACATGAATATGAATCAGCGAGCATGCTTGCTCGCCGCGTAATTAGAATGGTTGTGTATCCGTAACCCACCAGCGAATTGGACTGTAATAACAACTAGTAATTATTATCAGCCTTGGACGAATGCTCGTTTCGACGCGCCGCGAGATTTTCGTCCGGATAAATAGAGCTCGATGAAAGTTCGAACCACTGTTATTACGAGCAATTTGCCGCATTTTCATATGCATGGGCCGCGGGTAATTATCGCTGGTTTTCTAATCGTCCTCGCCAGGAACAAAAGGTGGCTCCGAGCATTTCCAAGACCTTTGCCCTTTCTCACGGAATTCGCCCGAGGCCGTATCGCCGATTACGACAAGAACTTAGAAAATAATTGTCCACCTCTTGTTTCCAAGATTTTGTTGTGTTTTACAATTAACATCCTCCAATGTTTTGAAATTCCGTCGATTTCCGAAGAACATTGAAATACTCGAAACACGCTGTTTTCGCTTTTATTTCGTCATCAAGATGATTGCAGAAGAGTGAAATCGCGAATCTTCGTATCATATCTTCCAGTTTGTCTCCGAGTGTCTCTTCGAAGACGCAAAGTCGCTTCGTCCGCTTGTTGAGCCAACAATGAAATTACCCGAAAACTGTTGAAGACTCGATTCTCTTTTCTTGCTAGTTAATTAATTAAAACTACAACATTGTCTTACACGAAGACTCACAGGCGTGAATTGAATGGAATTTCTAATTGAAATATGTGTGTCGCTAAACACGCGCGTTTATAAAAATTCAAAAGTACTCGGACCGGAAAAGAGAGCTACTTTACAGTACAGTCCATTTTTCTCTCTTGACGTTGCTCGCGTTATTTCCTTCGAAGCCTCGAAACCTCGTCGCGTCGATCAATCATCTCCAATATTACCAGCGAATTAACGAGACCGACGTTCATTAGTTCAACGATAGAGGCCAATGACATATTAAACAAACGTACGGTCTAAAATATATTATTATTATTAAATAATTATTAATTATAAATTAAATAAATATATTATTATTATTAAATAATTATTAATTATAAATATATTATAATTATAACGTACGTTTATTTAATTATAAATATATTTATTATTAAATAAACGTACGGTCTAAAATATATTACGGTATAATTGGAACGAGCGTTCTATCGTTCACCGTAAAAACAAATAACCGACATGTATTTGGCGTTTAACTACACGAACGCAATTATTTCCCTGTAAAAGCGGAGAAGAAACGAGCACCTCGACCGTGAACGAGAAACTTTTCCGGGCTAAAAGAGTTGTCGAATCGGAAAAAGGGAAAATCCTAAGCGCACGTGGAGCGCGGCGAGCCGCGGCGGTTTCATTAAAAAACTGAAAACAAAGAGATACCAAACTGATACCACGTCTGTCCGTGTAATTTAATTTCTTATCTGCTTGAATCTACCTTCGTCCGGCGATTTTTCGAAATCTCGTCGGCGATAAAATTATTAGAATTCGGTTGGCGTTCGTCGCTCGTTAAGAAATGATTTCTAGCAGATTCTCTTTCAACTAATGTCTCGTCTAGCGAATTCTGTAAGCCTGCAATGAAATTATTAAAATTTGGAGACATTCATTTCGCCGTAATTCGTTCACTTTAAGAACAATTTTCACGGGATTCTTTCAATTTAAAATTTCATTTGGTAAAATTTTATGAACTTTTATCTACCTCTGTAACGAAATTATTAAAATTTAAGGACATTTATCGCCAGTAAATTTTTCTTCTTCTCATCCAAATCATCTCGTATTTTTTTTTTTTTTCTGCCAAAAATTAAAACTTGGTCCGACAAATTATTAAAGTGCAGAAACTTTTCTCACTTCGATGTCGATTAATTTTCCAAGTTTCTGCTTGTGTTAGAAAAGCCTAATCCTCGCCTAACGCCGTATCTGTTTACGACGATCGATTTGTTAAACGCATAAAAAGGAAAGCTATTACTGTTTCTGTTTTTCTCGAACGCGACACGCGAAACGCGACTTGTAAGCAGCCCCGTAAAACCTGGCCTGGTGTTTACCACTGAATACGGCCGTGGTAATTACCAACTGCCAGCAATTACCTCGTAATTAATACGTATAGTATTGCGAAACACGTTCGCAACGTAATCTCTGCCATAAGCGACTCGCCGGGCGCAAAGAAATTCGAGCGCGGACGCGTTTGTGTTTTATGCGCTCCGCCGGTTAACGAGTTTCGTTTATTTTCCAACTGGCGATTGGTCGACGGGAATAACGTCCGAGGAAATCATCAATGGATCGATTACTCTGTTAAGATCGAGCCATACAACGCGCTTGCTTTGATCCTCAAGCTCTTCTTTCGCCATTTTATCCGCCGTAATGGGACAACCGACGATTAGAAATCGGACGAGGAGCTTGAAACTATCGCCAGTGTTACGTTTCGTTTCTTAATCGATGATTTTTCTCGGTTACGATTCTCTTTTACGATCGGTGAGACTGATGAGCATCTGTTTGTCAAAATTCAAACGCAGTTGATAATGAAATTACTGATAACGATATAACGATGTTACAAATGAACAAACAGTATAAAATAAAAAGAACAGTGTCATGTTAATTTGTTTCATTTTAACAGACTGGTTATATCCCATTCTGTCACTACTGCTGGCGAAAAGTGTTCAATCAAACTTCGAGGCATTTAAGAACATTGAAATCCCTGAGGTATAAAAATGCTACTTTCTTTGTTTAAATTACACGGGGAAAATAAAATTTAAACTCAACTCGCGAAAGCAGCAGATTTCAATGTTCTCGAATGCTTTCGAGTACTTGAACACATTTCCATTCAGATTAAATATTAAAAAAAGAAATATATCGTTACAATGTAATGTAAACCGAAAATTTCATCTCTCGTAAATTGATCTCGTTTCTCTCCATCACAAATATACATTTCAGCTGCGTGAAAGGTGCGGTTAAATTGAATTAATTAATTCCAATTACGTCTGATTTCACTTCGGCACGTGTGTTTTCAAATCAGCAGTTTGAAACGGAACTATCAACCGACGTAACGATGCGTGTGTCGTCATCGAAAACAGCCATTCTTTCTGAATGAACTATCTTCGTGCTTCCAGCTCGTAAAAAAAAAAAAAAAAAAAGAAGAGCAGCGTAAAGAGGAATTAAAGAGAGCGATCACAAGGACGCACGACAACGAGCAGTTCGTTGGACGATAATCGCAATGAAGTTTACCATGCAACGGAAGCACATTACCACCCCCAATGTTCGTCTCTATTTGGACCAGTTCCTCCATATTAAGGACGCTCCCTCTCTCTCTCTCTCTTTTTTTTCAATTTCTCGATCCATCTCTGTTCGCGTTGTTCAACGCTTTATTTCCATAAGCGAGCGACTGAAAGACGACTGAGAGAGAGAGAGAGAGATGAGCTCGCGATGCCACGGATGGCAGGTTCTCTTGTTAAAGGGATTCTCCCGGGCGAATCTGCTCGTTTTTCTTCCATTGCTCTCTGTAATTACGCGCAACTAACCTCTTTTTCCTGAATATGTTAATGAGAATGTTCGCAGCGCATGCTAGGCCGCTAGGCGTGCTCGTCGAAAAAACAGATATGAAAAATAGGATACTTGGCGCCTAATTGTTTAATTAGAATGATCTAGAACGACGGTGATTATTAGAGGAAGAATAATTGATACCCTCGTGGATAACCACGTCTTGACTTTGCATTAATAAAACATCAGCTCCGCGGTGGATAAGAGCGGTTAGGTGGTTTCGTAGGTTTCGTTCGATCGTTCGATCGTTCGATCGTTCGATCAATGAAACTAGCGACGTCCAACGGGTAATAATCGGCAGGTTGAGAAACGGCGATTGTTCAATTACGTTGCCCGATCGCGAAAACCGTGCGACTGGTGTTTGGATGATTAAACGGCCACTCTGGAACCTGTTTTGAAAAATTGTTGAGAAACTCTGAAGGAAACGTGTCTAGTTCGTTTGATGTTCGTCGCGTTTGCGACAATTATCAGAATCGTCGGTCGATGTTGAGTTTTTTTCAGTGATGGTCTAATTGCATTTTACAAGCAAGATACTCTTTCTCTGTAGATCGTGATTCAACAAATGCAAATTTCCATCTATGACAATGTATTCATTCATCTCTAACAGCTTGGTAACAGTTTCAAGCTCAAGTGTCTTAAGAAATTCTACACTTATTCGATTCAAAGTTTGCTACAGGGGACCTCAGATTTTTTTTGCGATCTCCTGCACGGTAAACACGTTGTAAATTACACGAGATACATCGATAATACTTTATCTAACGCAGCTGAACCATAAATCACAAGGGGAAAGAGTTATCTGCAATATTTTCGCCGAACGAGTGTCGACGTTGCAACGTTATAACGGAGTTATAAATAAATGGAAAAGGTCGGGTTCTAGTCAAGGTTCTAACAAGCTCTTTTCTCCGCTTCAAAGCCTTCGAAAGCCAGTTGGCTCTTAGTTAAAAATCAATTTTTAACCCCTCCGATCTTCGATCACGATCGTAATAACGCGGTGGACAACGCAGATCGGCACCGATCGGCGTCACGTAAACGCGTTGCGCGCGCGTGAAAATTTCGCTAGCTAGCTTCACCTCGGCTGGATTTTCATATAAAAATATTCAGAACTCTCATGGTCGGTGAACGCGTGCCCGCGAAGATCGCTATCCGGCGTTGGTTCTCGGCGCATGCTAACGACTAACGGGCAAAACGGATTCGTTAAAAAAGAAAACTAAAAAAAAAAAAAAAAGAGAAATTTAAAGAAGAGAGAAGAAAGAGTGGAGCGAACTGCGGTTTTCAGATTGGATTTTCGTTCTCTGATACGGCGAGAAGATCATCCAGGAGATTGTCGATCGCTTCACGCTCCGAGGACTCGCGATTTCGTGCTTTGTCATCTCTGCACTTCCGTCAGCTTGTTATTAAGCCTTCTGGCTCGACGTTGCGACTATGGAACTTATCAGCGACTTATCGAGTTTGATTCGATCGGGTGAAAAAATTGGGTAGTTACAGCAGTTCAAAAATGTATTGTAGCTGGATCTGTGACCTTGAACAAACGGAGTCTATGATATTTTATAAAATATCGTCGGAAGTCTATCATTTTCAGAATATTCAAATCTTAGGTTTCTAATTGAACAGTAGCTCTGGAATAATTAGCTAGATTAATTGAGCTGTTTTATGAAGTAGGTACTGCGTCAGAAGTACGCAAGTGGGTAATTAAAATGAAAAAATTAGCTAGATTCATGATCCTTGATAAATATTTTATATTAATGAACTTTTTGACATATATCGTTGTTCGATCTAGCTCAAGTTTCTTAAAGACTGTACGTATTATGTCTGAAAATTATTATGACCTTCTACACCAGTGTTATCTATCTTGCTACTTTTTCTGTTTTCCTTTTTTTTTAAACAATGGCGAACTAGTTATCAGACACTTATATGGTCATTATGCAAATGTTGGCCACGTAGCATACATTTTAAATCCTTGCACTATTCTCCCACTGAGAATATTATTTAATTAAAGATGGAATCTCACAAACTCCTTTACGAATAACCATTTTTACAGATCAAATACTCACAATTAATTTAAAACACAGGTCTATTAGAGAGAGAGACAGAGATTTACTATTAAATACTGTCATCAAAAATCATATCAACAAATCGGTAGACACACAACGTACGGTATCTAATTGTTAGAATTAAAACCTCGACAGACTTAATTACTGCATGATCCTCGAAACGACACAAGCTGTGCAATGTTCCTTTTTTTGAAGTTCCTTGGACCACAGTCGATGAAAGAATACATGATGGACGTGCAGAGCACATGTACACGTTGGGACGAGAAAAATCGGTAGGAGAGTGAGACACTTAAAAATCCAGGAGGGAAAAGTACGATTACGAGGACGCAGCGCGGCGGTGTCGAGCGGAGTCCTTCGTTTTTGCCGCACGCGAGCCAGCTTTTTGTCGATACGCTCAGATCCTGAAGTGATAAAGTCGAACGCGGCGTAATTTACTTAGGCCTATCGAGACCGAACGTCACTTCGACCGCTCTTCCGAGTTACGACGTTATTACGCGTCATTCCTGGCCGACGTAAACGACAACGTTATCAATATCACGTGTACGATCGACCAGCTTGCCAGCCGATGTCGAACAATTCTGCCAGAAATCTCGCGATAAACCGAATTTCACGTGGCACCTAGCTAGCAAAGGTATGACAGATCATCGCATTTCATGCACGATATATTTTTCAATCCCTTTTCGATTCCTCGAAATTTCCTTCAAAGTCATGATTGTTCTATAAGTATCAATCTATAAGTACGTTCGTATCGTTGTGACACTGGAAGACAAGGTCAATTTCATGAACTTTCCTTGGAAACGTTGTTAGAAAAAAAGATCGATCTATTTTTTGAATTCTTATCTATATTTGATTCTCGAATTGACGATTTTCCTTCCATTGACACAGATATCCTCTCATTTTCACCTCGTTGGGTCTTATAATCATTACCTCGGTAAACATCTCGCTCTTTCTGAGTGAAAAACATTCCGAAAATAAAATCACCGAAGGCTCGACAAACGTTATCACAGAAGACGCTCGACTCCTCGGACGAGCGACTTCCCCGAAAGGCGCGGCCGACTGACAGGTACGAAGAAATCCAAGATTTCTTCCAAGGAAATAATCCCATCGGTTCGAATGGGGTCTAGCAGAGATGACCCAGGGAATCATCGGTCGCCGGCAGCATGAAACGCGACAGGCCAATTGCGTAAGACGCCGCAGTAAAATACAAAACACACCAATTAGCCCGAAGCCAGACCTGGAAACTCAAAGACTCAGGCGGAGGAGGGAGGAGTGAAGGGTTTATTCTTAATTAAAATGATTGCCGACATTACGGCTAAACTCTCGCAATTATGATTCCCTTTCTCTCATAAAAGTGTTGCCCGATGCCCGCTGGTGTTCCTCGTATTTTCAGCTAATAACACCCTTACGCCGCCTCTTATCGGGGTTCATCATCGTGCAACGCCCGGGACCGGCGCATCGTCTCGGCCAACGAGCATCGCTCGCTAATTTTCATGGATTCCCCGTTTCGACGTGGCCACGATGCGGTGTCATGTGGCCCCTAGATTATTCTTCCAAATGATAAGCGCAATTAAAAACTCTCGGTGTTACCGAGAATCGGGAGGATGTTGCGATAATCTGTCGCGACATCTGTAGGACGCCTCTCAGGGAAGATCGATCATCTCGAGAGTCGTTTTTCAACAGTAGGTTTCGTTTCCCATTAGGATTAGTTCCCACTTGATCTGAATCTTAAACGCAACTTTCCTACTCGGTGCAATCCCGGGACAATTCCAAATGAGAAATTTTCTTCTTGGAGGTTGTGATAATTGAGACTGTATGAGGATGTTTCATCAGGGCCTACTCATGAGGCCGAGTAGATTAATCATCCTGAGAGTGGTTCGACAGGAGGGAGCGGAATTTTGGAAATATTTCAGGGGAAGATCCGCAGGCTATGATAAAGGCTTCTAGGAGGATTATTTAATCTAGTCTACGCTCGCTAGATGAAGACACTTTTTTTTTTATTGAGTTTATTCTTCATTTTACTATATAATCTGTCTGTTTACATTTTATGTTCATTTATATGTTCACTTGTTTGTCCACATCTTACGTTTGTCCACTTGTTTTCATAAGTTATTAATTCATTTTCACAAAATGAAATTCATCATTTCTTTATTTTCATAAAACTCGAGACTGCATTTACTGTACGAAGTTGTACTAGAAATTGTTATACTACGTAATTGATACTACATTAACAATTTACGCAATTTATGATCCATGATCCACGTCGAATATCCTAAAAAGACTCCGTATCTTCATCTTCATTTATTCATTGCACATCAAATTCGATTATTAAAAGTTTCCTCCACATAAAAATTCGCAAAATTCCTCCGAAATACCCGCCAGCGTGTACGCATCATATTCAATATGCCCTAATTCCTTATAATCTCCAATCATTCGCTAATTGCCGTGGTGAAAAATGATCTCTAACGAGCAATTAACGGCATCAGCTGGCGCGGTGGCCCGTTTTCTCGGTATTTCCACTGGTTGAGCCGTCGTCGTTTATTAATTTTTTAATCAGATCGGTGATCGGATCGGTGGTCGGTTAACGTCGGTGTTCGATCGATCCGAGTTGATTGCGGCCGGAGTAAACAGGTGCTGGACCGATCACCACGGGACAATCGATTTTCCTACTTACCACTTTCGATCGATTACATCACGCTGACGTTCAGCCGCCCGCGATGATGTACGCGACGACGCGTTTATGTTCCGTAACTCGTCGTTCACCTTGGGTTCCGGTTTCCCTCCCGAGCATCTGCACCGCTCTCGTAAAGTGTTTCGTTATCAACGGAACCCTGCTATCATCGTACAGCGTGTATCGAACTGGAACGAGCAGCTGGATGGTCGTTTAAATCCAAATCCAAACCATTTTCCGCCATATTTCACTCGTTTCGGATTCATTTCCGCGTACCGTTGTATATCGCGTGAATGGAACATTTATAAATTTGTTTATTTCTTGGTAGATGAGAGTAAATTACAATGAAGTTCAGCTGTAGTGTGGTGTAGTGTACATATGATGTAACAATGATAATATAATTGTAATACAAATATATACGTTGCCTCTATAGATACGTATTTGTGAAAAATTTCTAAGAAAGCTTTGGAAGAAGGAGTGATAAAATAAATTGACACTTTTGTTCCCGATGTTCCAACCATTTAAAAGAAAAAAAAAAAAAAAAAAAACAAACAAACTGAGTCCTTTCCATGATAAATGTTCGTAAAATCGATTGGTCAATCTTGGATGACGGTTAGTGGATTTAATCTCGTTTAATTTCTTCTCTACGATATCTAACAGGCATTCGCCGTGTTCGCTGCGATATTTATTCATAGCCGCATATATGCAATCATCCGCACGGCGATTTGCATCATATTTCATTACCGCAAACATGTCTAAATACATTGTACGAAGATATGGATCTCCGCGTATGGCAACGGAATAACAATGACGCTTCTTACGTTCGATTATCCAAACGATTAATCGTTGCATATCTATTCTCCCTCTCTCTCTCTCTCTCTCTCTCTCTCTCTCTCTCTCTCTCTCTCTCTCTCTAGTTGCGTGAATTATCCCGCGCTGGAGAACACGGATACGTTACAGCGTGTCCGTTTCCTTTCGCGTGACCATCGGTTGACGATAACGTTGTAACTGAACAGTGGGAAAAGAAAAAAGGGGGAAAAAAATGGAAGACAATCAAAATGATACAGTTGGATCGCGATCGTTGCGTTTCTTAATGGGAAAAAAATCTCGATGCAGATCGTTGCCAACTACGTTGACATTGCGCCACACAATGGCAAAGAATAAAATTCTTTAACGAGATCTTACGCGAAGTATGAAATTCTTTGCGAAGAATTTAAAACAATTTTTTCTACGAAAGAAAATGTTATGAATGTTAAAATTAAAGTGTTAAACTTGTAGAAAATTATCGGAACGGTGAAACGAGCGAGACGACGAATGTGAAATTTGTATTATCGACGTAGCTACGTAGTTGCATGAATAATGCAACACTGCACAAAACTGTAACAATCTTGCTACGTCCAATTAACCAAAATTTTCATTGGCCACGGTAATTGAAACATCGCAGACCGTATCTAATCTACGAATCGACGCGGTACGTTTCTCACAATTAGATTCCAAAGTACGCGCGCACGTATGCCCGAATTGTACATTAACAAGCAGGTAAATTAAAATTGAAGAAACGGGCTGCCGATAGTGAGTAAATAGGCTCTCATTAAAACCACAGTGGAAGACGATCGTTCGACTGTTGTATGTACGTATGTATGTACACATCTTCGATGTGTCCATCGAGACGACTTGCACGATCTGTCGCGTTCGGCGGCTGAAACGGCCGCCGATCGAGATACCGCTGGAGAAAAAAAAAAAAAAAGAAAAAAAGAGAGAAAAAAAAGGAAAAAGAAAAGAAAAGAAAAAAGAAGAAAACGTTCGTTGGGACATCTGCTGCGAGCCATCAAGCCCTTCCCGATGAAATGACGCGGCCAAGAGGCCGAGGAACCGTGTGTGCATTTTTCTGATAGGGAGAGCCTGAAGTCTGGTTCACGGAAGGAATGGCACGCGTGGCGATCGGTATCGGCCGGAGGGGGGAAACTGGACAGTCGGTCCTCCATTTCGGACGGGCAACATCCCGATTTGCCTTTAATCGGTTCGACACCGAGCGGCCGACCGCTTCTGCCGACCGGACACGCGATAACTATCGCTCATTAACGTCATTATTAAAAATGCGGCAATTAGACCGCGGCGAATATCGACTTATACGGGGTGGCAGGGGCCACGGCGCGACTGTTTCTCGATCGCTGGAACACCTTTCCTTTCCTCGTCATCTTCATCGGCACCGACAGAGAAAGCTGGTTAGCTACCGGTTATTTCGCTCGAATTCGGCCCCGACAGGTTTCACTCGGACGACACGTACGAACGATTTTCAGGGAATCGAGCGGCCAACGTTTTGTTCAAGGTCCCTCCTCAACGACCAACCGACGAGCGCTTTTACGCAGAAATTGGGCAGATAGTGAATTTTGATGGTGTAACTAGTGTTCTCACTATAGGCGCTGTTTTGGATTTTACGGTTGCTCTGATTGTTTAGTTTTAATTCGATTTGATTAGTAATTGTCAATTTGTCCAAGAATGGTAAACTTTATTTTCTGTATTCCTGGTAACGAAATTGTATTCCAGGCTGTTAATTTCAATAACCTTCGCCGTTGAAGTTTACTGTGAGCATTAAATATTTTAATTGAATCTTAATTATTGTAATAACAATAAAGTAGGGATAAAATTCTCCACTCTTTTCCTTTTTGTTGTATCGCAATATTTTCTCCTAACAATCACTTTCAGAATATTCACTTTTAATAAATCGTCATTTATCCAATTAGTCATTAACGGGCTAACAAAAGACTAATAAATACTCGTTTTATTTTAATTAGAAATATTATTAGAAATAAGCGACTAATCCCAAGTATGTTCAATAGTCTATAAAATCGTAATTAGGTAAGTAAACTATTTCAGGTAACAAAGACGAGATAAAATTTTCGTTGCAACAAAATCCACTTTTGTGAATTGAATTCCAAAATGACGAATTATTCCAAGTAACGAGAACGAAATAAAATTTCCCATAATAATAAAAAAGAAAAAGATCACCCCTATAATAAAATTACAAATCAACAAAGATAGAATTTCAAATTTCCTAGAATAACAAAAACTACTTTCCTGTAACAATTTCAATTAACTCATTCCTTCCTGTTTAACAAAAATAAAATAAATTTTACTGTAGCTAATAAAAGCATCCCTGCAATAGTTTCAAACGCTCTTACATCCGAGATCTGTAGAACTCCAATCATCAGTCACAATATCTGACAGAAAGAGACCAATAAACAGGAGAAATTACATTCTCTTGGACTCTCAATAAATAAATAAAAAAAAAAAAAATCATTTGTCGCGTGGCCGCAAGGGATGAGATACGAAGCCCCTGGCGACAGGCGGAAAGAAAATCACTTTTCAAAGAGCAAGAGCGCGCGCTCAATCGTCGGCCCTCGGGCTGATGACTTCACTAGCAATGACGGCTCGCTCGCACGCGGAGATGGGAAATCATAAAAGGCACATGGGTGCCGCGCATCGCGATAATGGCATGAAAAATGAACTCGGGCGAAGATAATCGGCGAAATTAAATAATTGCGAACTGCTCGGTAGCGCGGTTGCGCCGACGAATTTAATCGATTTACAATCTTTCATAATCCGGCTGCCGTTTCCGGTTCTCCAGTGTGCCGACTTTCAGAGATCCGTTCTGTTGATTTCTCTCTCTCTCTCTCTCTCTCTCTCTCTCTCTCTTCCACCACGATCCACGCTGTTCGTCTTGCTTAGGTATTTCTGTTCCTTATCCCACTAATTTTCGTTACATCGATACTGAAGCTTCGTTTGCTTTTTATCCGGCACGTTCGTTACCCTTTATTAACATTGTTCTCTCCCTTTACCTTTTTCCTTCGTTTCCTGTCTCGTGTTCTTTTTACCCTTGGCTGATTAATTCTTCACTTGTATCTCTGAATCGTTTGTAATTAAATGGCTCGTCTGCTGCTTCTGCCTTCTTCTCGTGTCCTCTCTTTTTTATTTAATTTCCCCCTATCATCCCTATTATACGAATCCTGTGTTTAAAATTTTCTATCTATCACGTTTGTTTCTCTCTTCATGTTTCATGATCCCTTCATTTACACGCGTGTTTTATCGCTCTTGGATTTAAAATTTTCAATTTCTGTTTCTAAATCTCTCGTATCGTGCGCCTTAAGAATTCCAGGCCGCTTTCCTCTTCTGCTCTTGTCGCTCCTTTATTCCTATTCCTTTTGCCCTCTTTCTTCGTTTTCTCTGTCCTCTTCATTTGCCTTTGAGCCAGTGTCTTCTCCAGCGTTTCCTAAATTCCCCACCCTCCTTTCTCCCGTCACGCAGTGGTTCTTCCGCTGTTCCTTCCTCCGCCAGGTGTCAGATCGAAATGAAAAATGTAAATGAGTCGTAATGACGAGAAGGTAACTGTTCCCGATCTGTATCTCTTCATCAACGTTCATGCTACGCGTTTACGAGTCACATTGACGGGGTGTACACCGCGATACAAGCTGCTCCCCGTGGAAACACGAGGAAATGTTATTGGTTCAAATCGATTCGAACCACCTCGTTTCTAAAAATCTAATCTACAGCTCTAAATTGTTCGTGAACGCCCTCGAGTTTCGTTGGAAATTCAGAGAAATTATTCCAACAGACTTAACGCTTGCTACAATTATATTCACCATTATGATTATTTTCATGAATATAATTTTAAAAAGTAGAAACTTTAAGTGAAGAGAATTGACAGCTAGATATTTTAGATATTTTATATATTTTTATTCTTCTACTGTTATCTCGAAGAAAGGAATTTAACAAAAAAAAGATTGAGTGGAAATAAGTCTGATTTCCAACATTAAAATCTGCTGAGACTCGGCCAACGTTGAGAAACGTTAATGTTCTACGGACCTTCTTAATTTTAATCATTTTCCCTTTGAACAATTACACAATGACGCACAGAGCGAACGTGAAGGAGGGAAGAGAGGCGTAGTTTAAGGGCACGGGACTTGCCAGCTAGAATAATCGGGATTTGATCCTGCGTGTGACAGATAGACAAAGAGGAGAGAAACGAAATTGCGTCCGAGCGGGAATATGGTGAATCCCTTGATGAAATTGTTAGTTCAAGGCATTAATAATCTCCGTGGACTAATTACTTACCGGCGCGAGGGCATCAAATCCTCATTATACAATTCGTCACCCTCCGACACCTTAATCAAAACCTCTGGCACACGTGGAGTAACGACGCGACGTTAGCGGGAAAGTAATGAATTCTTTGCACTGTTGAACGCGACGCTTTGCCATGCTGCTTAGAAGCATCGATCAAAAAGAATTCCCGCCTAAGACAACAGACGCTTCTTTTTCCCTCCTACTTTCAATTTGCTCTATTAACACTTTTGATAACCGCGAGCGCCCAGTAAAATTCTTCTACCCCATTTTGCGTAGATTTTGCATATTTCGCGTAGATCTTGTAAATTTTGTGTATACAATTATTTGTCTATTGGCCGGTGTGTATTCACATCGTACTGTTTCACAAAATTTTCTTTGAGAATTACTTCCGCCAACGAAGCTGCAAGACGAGATTCCCAAGAAATCGAGAGCAGCATCGTCCATTTCCCACAGTTCCAATTCCAGAAAGTCTACGAAAGGAAAAAGGAGAACCGGCCCACTATGTAAATTAATTAGCCTCTTGGTAAACGCGCTGATTTTTCAAACGGGGCACGTGGTGCGTCCTCGCCTCCGGTTAGCTAGTAAAAATAATAAGAATACGACGACAAAGAAGAAGAAGAAGAAGAAGAAGAAGAAGAAGGAGAAGGAGAAGAAGAAGAAGAAAAATACGACGAAGGGAAGAGAAGAAGCAGAAGAAGAAGAAAAGGAGAAGGTGGCGAACGTTGCAGGAGATTCAGATAGCGGATCGTGGGGGTTGCGCCTCTTTCGCTTTTTTACTAACGCTTACCGTTCCTTCTCGCGCGTTTCGCCGTTCTCCGTAGACCCCCATAAAAGGTCCAAAGCGACGAGTCTCGGTAATTAACCTCCTCCCCGTCGATCTTATTGCCGGCAGTCCTCGTGTTACGTTTCCCCGTTTCTTTTTTATTTCTCTCCTCTGCTCCCCATTCGACGCCATCTCTCTGATTGACCGATCTTCTCCATTCGAAGCATTTTTGTTTCTACATGATATTTTGTTTCTACTTGATATTTTTACAATATTTCGTTGTGATATTTCTTCCTTCGCATCATTCTGTTCTGAGAGAACGGTTTTTGGATATTGAGAGAAATTGCATTGTAAATATATTTCTCAATGGGAAGCTATCTCTGATGTTTGTGATCGATCTATTTATAATTATAATTATTATCGAGTTGCGTGTCCCTCGAACTTCTTCCCTCAGTCAACATCCTCTCCCTTCCCAACTTCCTTCGAACAACATTAAACTTCACCCTTAATCCCTCGCGGTACTTCTTATCGATCTACTTAAATCTCGTCGCAGATCCATCAAAGTCGCAGTTACGAGAAACGAACACTGTACATTTTTGTCTTCAACTTGCCGGGTTGCCAACGATCCTCCCGAAACATCGAATTCCATCTTTTCTCGCCGCAGGTGATCGACCATCCGCGATTAAAATCGTAACTGCGCCCGTTCCACACACCGAGAAACCACCAGCCCATCCAGCTTGATCGAAATCTTCGACGAAGACCCATATCCCGAGCTTCCCTTATTAGACGAGGGCACGCATTTTTCGCAATTAGCGAACCCGCCGCGCGCACAACAACAAACCCGAAGAAACTTGGGAGCTTAACTCCACTAGCAACAAGAGTAGGGGAAGAGGGGGGAGGGGCGATGGAGGGTTGGAGGGGTTGAGAGGTAAGGAGAGCCAGGTGAGGAGCTGGTAATGCGCAAGAACTCCCAGGTATCGGGGCATCGGGCGACACTCTCCCGGGAGTCTTCGGAAAAGATCTGAGGTCCGACAATGAATACCTATTAAAACGGTGTGAACAATGCCCCGGGGCTGGGCCGTGGCTTCGCTCTCAGGATCGCTGGCCCCGGTAGCAACAAGAGCGCTAAGTAGAGGCCGGCCAACCTCTTGTGGCCCGCAGGTGATATACTGCGAGATCCGCGATATCGGGAACGTGGTTCTCTCGCTCTGTTCGACGGGTCCCCCGACACACAGCGCACAGCACACAGCACACACAGCGTAGCATAGCATAGCATAGCATGAACCGTCGTCGCGAGTGGCCGCGTGTTCTTCTCGCGCGTTCGCATTCCACGTTCCTCCGATCTTCCTCGCAGCCGCATTCGCATTCCCGGTCTCGCGCGCGCGCGCGCGCGCCCCGCGATCCGGATTCGTGTCCATTACCTTGCATACGAAAGCCGCGACCCACGCGTCCTTTCGTCCTCTCTTCTACCTCGCCTTACTTACTAGCCACCGCGAACAGGATCCGAGACTCGAATTGGGTAAGATCGAGGAACGAACGAATCAAAGTTGAAAGTAGAAAGCGACTTTTCGTAGAAGGATTTGTTTAAGGGAGATTTGTACGCAGGGAGAAATAACAGAAACTGTTCTTCGATGTTCTTTTCGCCGAATGCTGTGTAACTTAGCAGGATCGATCGATCCGAGGAGCAAAAATTCCAAATGACAAACGGAGATAAATCGATCGAAACGACGATCCTTTCCTCACAAATTTCAAGCGAAGGAGAGGAATCGAAGAAACGACAAGGAGAAAGCGTTTCAAGACAAGCGGTGTAAGAGAGAGAGAGAGAAGGTCGAAGAGGGGAGCGATCGTCCGTGGCCAGGTTCGCAGTACTTAGCGGCGTTAAATCGATAAAAGTGTAGAAGCCGCATTACGAAGGTTTCGTGTGGGCACACTTAGAGGCCGCGCGCACGTTCGTCGTGAGAGATTGGAGTTGCCTTCCTCGCGACTCCTCCAGAGACCGGGGTAGAAAGATAATGGACGGGAAGAAAGAGGAACGTCTACCCATTATTCCGCGGCGATTCTTCGATTGGCCCCCACCTGATTGCGATTGCAGATGAGATTGCACACCCGCGGCGCAGGAAGCCGCGCTCCTGCCGCCACCCGATGCAGTTGCATAACTGCTTTTGGCCCCTTTCTTCTTCTTTCCTATCTTTCTTCGACAGGCGTGTTTTCAATGAAAATCTGTCGAAAGATAATTTGAGAATCTTTCATGCAGGAATACAAGCACGTCGATTGTGTAGTTACGTTTCTTCCATCATCATTCACGATCTAAAGAAATTTATACGGGCGAGATCGTCACGTAATCTTTTGCGAGGAAGATTGAGGAATTTCTAGTATGACTTCGCGCGTTCATCAGAGTCTCCATTTCTCCCTTTAGAAATTCTTCCAAGTTGAAGATGACAGCTTCTTGCATTCTAATAAATTGGTTCTTAAGAGAGCAATTGCTGTTTCTTAAAATTATCACCCACTGAGGTATCGAATTATATTATTTTCAATTTACTGAAACTGCCGTTTTCAAATTTCTTCTCATTTACTAAAAATAAAACATCGTCGATCGTAAATTCTTTCTTCTAAACTCAACAGTTTAATCCTAATGATCTATAACTTGGGCATATCTCTTGCTCGTGCTCCACGGTTTCGCATCTAAACGCTGATGGCAATTTTTCTCCAATCTACAAGTTGTAATTTCCCCTTCTATCTCCGACAAGCGCCCTTGCTTTAAATGTCCACTATTTTTTTTTTCTTTTTTTAACAAATGCCGATAAGTAAAATAACCTTGAACACTGTAATCTTAAACAGTCACGCAATTGGGAACCACGGATTCAAAAAAAAAAAAAAAGAGAGAGAGACAGAAAAATTGGGTCACGTTGGCGCGAATTAATTTATTTCTGTCGTTCAATTGAACGGAATCGGTAGGGAAGGTAAAATCGAAACGAGAAGGAACGAGACCGAATCACCGTACCAGACGAAGTCAATTGAATTCCAACGAAAATCATCGACGTGATTCGATCACTGAGCAGAGCGTATCGTTATATAACAGGAACGGTAACTTTAAGCTGACCTAAAATTTAAAAATGTCATAGCTGCGCGGATATCTTGACTAATTATGAATAAGCAATGCAAATGGGTTGAGCAATGTTACGATTCCGCGTCACGAACGGATTATAAACTCTTCTTTGTGCAGAAATTACAACCTTCGGGCAAATGAGCGCCGCGAGTTTCTCGTAATAACCGGGGCTTATCTTTTTACGACGAATTTTCAGGCATATTGATTGGCAAAGCTCGCCCTACGTTCTACAGAGAACCGCTCGTTCCCCAGCTCGACTCGTTTTTCGTCTGTCCCGCGACAGAGTTCGGTTCAGGAATCGATATGGGAATTCTCGTTGACGTTTAACCACGTTTAACGTGATTTCGATCTTTCCCCCCTCCTTCGTAACTTTTTCCACGATTTATTGCCAACGAACGATTCACGTCGATCGCACTTCGTCTCGTTGAAATATTTATTCTCCCAAACGCGTAAATTTGTAGTTTCTCAGCAAAGAAGTTTAATTGACTCCTTGTGTCTTAGAATTTTGCAATTTTCAGGCAAGTGTTATCTATCGCGATTGTAACATTGTTCTAGATGTAAAACGTTGAAGCGTTATTTATAATTTACATTTATTGAACAATTTACAATTTCAATTTGAAGAATTTAAATTTGAATTTCAATTGAAAAGCAACGTGCCGAATCCCTTCGACAAGAGATTAACATAAGTACCTTTTTTTTTTATTATTTAAAAAAAAAATAGATACTTAAAAAAATCTCTAATTCTATATCAAGTGCTATAATTAATTCAGATAAAAATAGATACTTAAAAGATACTAAAATAGATACTTAAAAAATCTCTAATTTTATATCAAGTGCTATAATTAATTCAGCTGGAGTCAAATTAAAAATGTTATAACATAAGAATTAATATCTCAATAAATCTCAATATCAATGATTCGGATCGTCGACGACCGATTATCGATGATCAAAGAAATTTCGATCGTTGTTAAAAATTCGTGCGCACCCTCGCCGCACATTTCAAGTTCGTTAGAAACGTACAAAAAAAAAAAAAAAAAAAATAAAAACCCGCAAAAATCCAGACGTGACGTTAACACGAAGGGATATCCGAAAGATATCCGCCGAAATCGAAAAGCAAAGAAAACGTACGCGAACGCATACGCGTTTGCATGCGTATCGTCGACCACTTTCCCCGCGCAAGGTTTGCACAATGCGACGTGGATCCAACAATAGCCGGCCGTGGATCGCACAATGGTTGCCGAGGAAACGCAGAAGTTCGACGGAGAACAGACGAATTGCAAGGATCGCGGAAGAACAGCGGCCATTGTTTTTGAATCTTATTGTTCCCCTCGGAGACAGGGTAACGACAGCATCGCGTGCTCGCTATGGCCGTATACCGCGAATAGGATGCTAATGCTCCTGGATGAGCAACGATGTTAAGCGAGAGAGCAGCTAGAGAGATATAGAGAAATCTATTTATTCGTTCGCCATCTTGCTTCGCGAGATCCGCGATTTCCTCGCGTTAATTAATAGTCCAAGTATCAACATCTTGATCGTCTTAATGGAATTTTCGTTCCTCCCCGTTGGGGACGGTTTATCATATTCATGAGTGAAATTGAGATTTATGCGGGAGGATTGACGCGGATTGATGGATCTGGAGAGACAGTTACCTTGAAAGTAGCTCTTCGTTCGAAGATAGCTGACGCTGAGTCGGAGGATGCTGAGCCGGTCCAGCTTGCTGAGAATGTTCTGCTCGAATGGGAGTAACGACGCCAGCGTGTCCAATTCGGCGTTCAATCGCTCGCGATGCCGCTTGCTCGGATTCGACTTGGTCACCCCGTCCTTTTGCGGTGGTTTCAAACTGCAACGGAAAGAGACAGAGTTATGTTGGCAGAGTTTATCAAAACTGATCGATTTTTACCAAATTCATTTATATTTATTTTTATCGAAGATCTTCTCCATCTTCTTCAATCAGCTATGCGAACGAAATATTCTAAAAGTCGAAATCACTGATATAAAATAGAAAAAAAAAAAAATGTATCGTATCGATGGTCGAACTAATAATAGAAAATGGCTGAATTCCTTCCAACAATTTCGCATCAGATTTTTAAAAAGACACGTCCTGGTACAAGTCACGCGAAATAGAAAACGATTGCTGAAGTATCATTGAAGGACACGTCATCGAAGATTTCCACGATAGAAAAGGAAAGGGGGAAAGAAAAGAGAAAAAGTGACGTCGATTTAATTAGCCAGGGCAAGAGGAGATAATCGCGTTGCCTGCGGTGTTCGCGTTCGACTGGATGCAGAAATTCCTTCGGCCACCTTCGAGATTCGAACAACAGGCGGCCTACGAGCGAAGGATCTTGATAATTAAAGGCGACCACTATCCGAAGGTTGATTGACACGAGAGGAAAGCCAGCGGACCGATATGCCCACTCAACAGTCCCGGAATTCTCCGGGATAAGTATAGTTATTACAAAGTACTTCTTCCATCTGCGCTCACTGCCAATTTCTTTCTCTCGTTTCCCTTTCGTTCCGTCTGCGCGTATCCTTTCCTGCTTTCCTCTCTTTCTCTTTCGTCGGGTTTGTCCGTGCATAGCCGAGTATAAGATGCATAAATTGTTCGACGATTATGACAAGTGGAAGCTGACTACCATGCGGTGGCCTGAGTTCTCCAACGGCGTAACCACGGACATGTACCTTCTTCTGCAAAAATATCTTGCTGATTGATCCAGATCAAAGGATACGTGAATGTTTCTGAATTCATGCATTTTGGGAATTTCAAAAAGTTGATACGTCATACTTTGCTTCTCTTAAAACCATACAACTTTCGTGTTGAACAATTTTTCATTAGACGGAGATTTTTCATTCGGGTGTGCAAGTTCCGTGAATCACTCTATTATAATGCATGATACGTTTAAAGTAGAATGCATGTCCGAGACACGACGATGTAATTACAATAAAAATTTTCTGCATTACATTTACAAATATTATTTTCTAATTCACCTTCTTAAATGGAAGAGCGTGCATTTCGCTTGAGAAGAAGAAACAAACCTCGACGCCAATGACCAGACACGTATGCAAAATCGAGCGTTACGAATCGAGTACAAATTATTTGTTTAATTGAACCGTTTACCGTGGAACTGGGACCCCATGCCGCACGGCTGAGTGCAGAATCCCCATCAAAGACATGGCACCGCCTATGATTTTCTTAGTAATAATCAGACTGCGAATATTTGTACAAATATTATAATTTGTTATAATCTACAAATTCAATTACAAATATCATACACGCACAAAATAATAAATTTATAATAGAGTAAATTTAAATATCGACTAAACCAATTTTTAAAAACATTAATTTTTCCTCAATTCTCAGCGAAATTTTTCTAGTAAAACGACGATACTGCATTATTTATTTATTTATTATACACAATCCTCTTGTTCTGCGGCTTAAGGATGTCTTTGCAAATTCTACATATACTTGTATATACTAATATGATATTCAAACTATCTTAAATGTTAAACTTCAGCTACAAATCATAAATTTCCTTAACACTAAAACACTCTAAACTCTAAACAATGAACAATTGTTAGATCTATCTTATAGATCTATTATAATCGCGACATCTCGTATCGTTTGACTGTACAACTAGTATGTATGTGATATACGTGTATGTGTATGTATTATTTATATAAGCAGCTCGAATTAATATTGTCAACGTTCATCTTTGCAATAAAAGTCCGCTAAGTAAAATTGTTATTCCTAAGTAATTATTACCTCATTAATTATTATAAAGTCACACTGCTCTACGCGCTTCAACAACGATAAACTCAGTGATAGATTTTGTCGTGTCCAAGTCCATCGAAAAGTGCGAGCTTCCTCTCTAAGGTAACGCGCGAATCGCAGGCAAAACGCATCCGCTCGGGAGGAAAGGGGGCAACGATGGCGAAGAAAGAAGCAAAGGGGGCAAGAACGACGGAGGGAAAAACGGCGATGGCCTTAATTAAAATGCTTAGGGGTTAGAAAGCGTGATGAATGAGATTGCCGTCCATGTAGGAGGCGGCCGATGCCTGCGAGAGTTCGCGCGGCAGCACCGAGAGAAGAACTCTATTAATTATTAGATGACACCGAATCCATTATCCGGGACGAGGAACGGACGGAGGTCCTCGGAGGAATAGTCTCATTCAGATACCATCAGGGCCCAAAGGCCGGCCTTTTGTTCTTTCGTTGGCTGATCGCGCGTTCCCCGGCGTGCAAAACACGGTTAATTATTGGGACGAGGACAGGAGAGGAAAGGAGTGCCACGTGGACGTTGCCTTTTCCCTCCTTCATTCACTATTTCTTTCCCCTTATCTTCTCTAGTCACATTTTTCTCTAATTTTTTTTTTTTTTTTTTTTTTTGTCACTAACGCTACACGCGAGAACAAAATTCCAAAGAACTTAAATTCCTAGCAGAAATTTAATTCTCCAGTTGACCCAGTAAAGAGCAAACCTCACAAACTTGAATCTTCAGAGGGAATTCCGATCTGCCGAGCCGAAAGTAAAAAGGCGAAAGTTGATAACATTGAGTCTCTCTAATGGTCTGAAATCAGGAGGGAAAGACTTGCAAATTGCGGCGCAGCTTCGTGGAATCCTTCACGCATGAACTGACCGGCAAGAAATAAAGTAACGATCTACGGGGCTTACTAATTGCCGGGAGAATTACGAACTGTGTACGTACCTTGATAGTCGGCTGTTGTGGTAAACGTAATTAAAATAATCGCCAGATGGTGGCTAACCGTTGTGAGAACCGCTGTGGTCCAAATTTAGTAACGACCAGCAGCTTGGCGACTATAATTCAATTTTAATGGCAGCCTTTACCTACGGGAGTTACGAATAAGCTGATTAACCGGGGATGGTTAATCGTTGCAAACGAAACAAATTTCGCGCTAACTTTCGTCCGTCGTTCGAAAACTATTTCTGGGGGAAAATGTTCATTCGGATACGCGTAATAAAATGTCGTTCAAGACCAACGAGTTTAACAAATCTCACCAATCGTAAAAATTAACGAATTTTATCACCGTGATAAATTTATCGATAAATTCGCGAACGAATCGTAGATAAATTGCAAAGTGGTCAGAACGAGAGACGAATGAAGGACAATTACGTTCATTGTCACATCGGTTTCGTCCTCCGGCGAATTTGCAGTTTCAGGACGCAATGAAAATGTTGTTTTCTGCCGCGCAAATTGCACGGTTCACGATTTGCTTTCTTCCCACGGTACGGCAGAACAAAAGTCGGTTACGTAAACGCGTGTCACATTCATCGGTTCCGTCTGCGACATTGTTTCGCGAAATCTATAATTTATTTTTCTCATTTTTGCCTCTCGTTTCGTTCGTTATGCATTCCGTCATCGTGACATGCCGATCCAATCGTCAACTGCTCGTATTACGACGTGTATCGAATATATCCGAGATTCTATCGAATGAAAACTGTTAGCGTTAGTTTTTTTTTTGAAACTAAACTGGATTGTAAAGGAATGTAAAGGTGCGAAAATACATAAAACTTTCGAGTGAATTCACGTTTCTAGCAATGTAATCGAAAGAAAAAGAATGATTTCACGTAGCGCCAAATGTTACAGAAATCACTATATTTTTATTCAATTTCGCCGAAATTGAATTATTTCTGGATTGATTTATTGAAGAAACGAAATTTTTCAGGCAAACCTAAAGCTACCTGACGCGACGCGCGCATTCAAGGAACTCGCCAAGGTTACAATCGCGAACGACTACGTGCAATTTTGATGACACTAATTGCAATCGTTAAGACTAACGACGTTCTGCTAAAACCTGGTCGAAACGTCTTTCAATGACGAGAGGATGTTTCCGGCAAAGAATTGATTTTATCATTGATTAAATATTATTAAACAAACAAACGTTATTACTGCTTTCAATGCTTGTGCAAACCGTCAAAGTCCATCGAAGTGATTTTACGAACGCAAACGAATCTAGAGAATATTCATATTTCACCGGGTGATAAAGCGACAAGTAATTCGATTTTTTTCGAACAACCCTCTCGCCAGCCGAACCTAACCGATTGCGTAGATGCGTGTCGACTCTACGAACCGTAACACGGTTACGCACTCGAAATGTGCGCGCATACTTCAAGCCGCTGTTTAATGGCCGGCTGCGTTATCGCGATCGTTACCCTAAGGCTCTATAGCAATTTTCCATCCCTCTCCTCGCTGGCAGCCTTGCTTTCGATCGCGTTTCCCTGGAGAGGAACCTTCGAACGTTACGTTCGGGGAACCACGATTCTGAGTAGCTTCTGAGGATTTTCTCGAAGTAGTGGAGAAAATCATCACTTTGAAAAGGAAAGAAATTTCTGTGGGAACTTCTGTGTTGCGTTGCTTGGTTCGGGAGAAGGTGAGGGGGAAGGACAAATAGAAACGAGACCCAGGTTTGATTAGAATTAAATAACGCGAATCAAAAGTGGCGCGATCTGACGGGGCCAACACGCTATCCTCGAATCCATCAACCCTACGAATCTCCCTTTGGATTACTCTAACCCCGAACTGTGGTCACTTTTCGGCAAATGCTCCACGTGCCCTCGAAATCGACGCAAACGGGAAACGTGGTCAAGTGAACGCAGTGTTCGAGGCTACTCTAGCCTTATCTCCAGTGGTGATTGGAATTAGGGAACTGTTTAGTCAGAGAAGCGTAAGAAGAATGATCTTTAAACATATCTAATGCGCGCAATTTAAAAAATTTTCCAATTTTTAAACATACTGAAAATATTTCGTGAATCACACGAATCGTTCGAAGGTAACTTCAAATTTCAGAAATTCTTCACCCCCAAAGTCCACAGCTAAACTAAATTATAATATAGCCCAAGCCTCTCAACTCGAAAGAAAAAGACCAATTTGGAGCATCGTCTGATCGCCAAGGAAGAGACCGTTTCGCCAAAAGTTCGCCATTTTCGCCCCAACTCCGATAAATCTCCGTAACCCAGCGATGCATCCACCCTTTATTCGACCCAACAATGTCTGCGTATCTCTTATTTCTGTCCCTTTCTCTTGGCCATTTAATGGCTCGTCGCATCAAAGCTCGGTTGCTTCGTTCACGTCCTCCGCAAAGAGCAAAGAGCAGAGAGAGAGAAAGAGAGAGAGAGAGAGAGGCCAGGCCAAGAGCAGGTAGAAAAGGGGGTTGATCGTTCGAATGGAACGGGGAGAGACGGCGCAGGCGCCAAGGGTGGGTCCACTATGGATTTTCGAGGGTAGAGAACGCTCTACCAGTGAAGTTCCGGGGTGGCCAGACAGTATGGGACAGCAATGGAGGCACCCGCCGCGCGAGGGATGCTAGCCTGCTTCCTGGGATGGTGATATACACGGTTGGACGGCGAACGGGGATGGGGGTGGTGTCTAGGAATGCCTGGCATCGACCTTGAACCGAACAGTAAGCCTCTCAGGGCTCGATTTCCTCCCTGGGGGTTGAACGACGAAACACAATTCGATTTCTTTGGGATTGATGTAGCGCGAAGGGGTTGTTTCTTTCTCCCCTCGAGCGTGGAGGGCGAAGAGGGCAGTTACTTATAAATGGCGGATATAAATTTGGGACTTAATATCGCGATATAGAAGTTTCTAAGGAGTGAATTGCAGAAAATGATGATAAATAGCGATATAATTCATGTTTGAACTTATATTTTTGTGAACTGAAGAAATGGAAGAAGTTGAGGATTCTTTTTTTATATTTTGAGTGTCTCGTATTTTTAGCTTGTCCACGAATACGCACGAACATCGTCTGTTAATAATTAATTGCTCGAGCACGACGTTGTTCCTCGATACACGACGAAGGTGTTGATTCGTTAAGTATAATTTAAAACAATCAATCACCGTCGTTTCTAGTTCATAAAATATAATTTCACGTTCATTACTATACTTTTCTCCATCATAAAAACTTATCAGATCGATGAACTATGAGGTTCAATTGCGAGTTCAAATTTGCCAAATTATTACTTGCGTCGCCGTAAACGTTCAAACTTGCCGATCACAGTCGCTGAATTTTCTCGACGTTAATAACAAGGCGAACGATTTGTACTCACGTATGAAAGGTAAAAGAGGCTGTAACTCTTCAACGGCCGGACGTAAATTTGGGATTAAGAGTTATCTTCAAGGTGAATGAATTATAAAAGTTAATAATACGCCGAGCAATTAATCAGAAGTTGTCGTCGACTACTAGCATTTCATCGTCATTTATTAATTACGTTTCACGTGGCCGGCTTCTCGAAAATCGATCTTATCGAGACAGATCTCGCGGAACGATAAGTGAGTATCGGTCACGTGGCCAGAGGAATTACGGTTCACAGCCGCGTTGCAGATAACGATTCAGCCGGCTGCTGCTAAGCGATAATCGCGTTTTAATGGGAAAATGAAAAATTCGCTCCGCAGAATTCGCCAGAAACGACGCCACTCCTCTTTTTTCATAACTACGGGGAATTAGGATTCTCGGAGAGTATTCGTCATGCTTTTCCGAGTTTATTCGATTTCATCTCTCGATTTCAGATTCAACAACTTTATTTGAATTGGGAAACAAAAATTGCTGATTCTCAGTCAATCGATCCCCGAGTTTCTTAGAATTTTAAACTCCACTTTTCGACTTTAAACTACCGTGTAATCTGAATTCCTTGGAATTCTTACCTCAACTTCTTCGGTATTCGAGTGTTTCAACTTTGTTCTTTAACAGTTAGCGTTATAGTAAATTTGTAACCCTTTTTTTTTCACTAATTCTAAATTTATGACTTCGAAAAAAATTGTCTGTTTGAGAATTAATTTTGCAGATTTCGTACGTGTTACTTTTGTAGGTGTCTCTAGAAATTCTAAAATATCATTTCTCACAAATTTTTAAAATTTAAAAATCGCCATCTGATCTTCCACTTTCTGAATTTCTTCAAATCCTAAGATCTAACTTCGTTCGCGTGAAAATTCATTAAAAATTTCTCGTAATGTCTAGAGACCTTAGAAAAATTAGTAGGAAATTAGTAGAATTTGAGCGCTGTTCTTCGCTGCGTTTTTTTATTCTTTCGGGAGAGAAGATTTTTTTTTTTAAACGGCGCCCGCGAAACGAAATTTACTGGCGGCCACGCAACGAATTCGCCGGGAGGTTCGAAACGAGCGGAAGTGCATTCGCCTGTCAACGTGGTATTTCGTAAGCGGCGAGCAGAAAGAGCGCGCCGCTGATGCCGGCCGGAGCGACTTTCGACATCCTGTGGCGAATAATCGACCATATGTCGGCCGATGCCAGAATTAGTGGTCTTCGTCAAAGAGGCATTCTCCACAGCGAAAATGCAAATGCAGCTGTTAAGCTGCTTTCGCGGTCGCCAGTTTTACCTCACGCGTCATTCTCCATCGTGTGGACGTCGAAACTGTTCTATCGCTGGCACTGCTTCCCTTTTTCTTCCGAACACGCCTGTTTCACTTCTCCTATGAGAAATCTCGTTCAATTTCAGTTCAACATCACATTATTACCTAATAACTGAAAAATAATCACGTTCGAACAACACACGACTAACGGAAGATGTAATTGTTGATATATAGGTGCCAAAAGTGGCCAAAAGGTTAGCGAAACTTTTCCAAAAAAAAAAAAAAAAAAGAAACTACGCAATTGATCATTTTAATCAACGTACAATTGTTAATTAAATATTCTCTCGCCAAGTACACTGCTCGCACAATCCCCCCCCCCCGATGAAAAATCGCGGTCTCGCGCGTTTTCCAAGCGGCGAGAAAACGGTGCCAGAAATGGACGAGATGGCCGATGCTAACGGGAGCAGAAAGGATCGGTGTACGTGCGCGGCGCATTTAGCGAGCTTAACAAACGTCTCGGTCACCGTCGGTTAGCATTACACGGACGCGAGCCGGCGTTCAACCAGAGCGTCGCGAGAAACGCCGTTTCCTTCATCACCGTCGCGAATTAATTACCGCGATCGTTGCCGGATTAATTACCGACGCCGGTTGCTATCGGCCAGCCGCGTATCGAGAGCCACGCAGCGAGAACCACCGCTTCTTCTTCTGTTTTCTTTCCTTTCTCTCTCTCTCTCTCTCTCTCTCTCTCTCTCTCTCTCCCTCTCTCTCTCTCTCTCTCTCTCTCGCGGCGCACGCGATTCGCCGAGTAAACACGGCGCGGCGCCGCGGGCCCGATCTGCCAGTCTCCAGCTTTTTGCTCGAGCAAGTCCAGCGAAATCTGTTGCCGCAGACGCTGTTTTGCCTTCATTTACAGCCCCCTCCGACGACGACACGTCTCGCTGGATACGTCCGGGTGAAATTGATTGATTGAAAGAAAAAAAGGGTGTTGCTCGGATCTTTGACTCCGCAATGCAACAACAGTGTTTGCCGTTTGGTAAGTCAGCCTCACTTTTTCCCTGCGAATTTCTCCGTTTCGTTGAACGAGTCCCCGACCTGTTAACGCAACGATTCATTTATCAAATTTTTTTTCTTTTTTGATTGATTCGTTACACAGCGTTCTGCTTTTTAATAGCCGCACAGGGGAAAATTTCGTTGCTGTTTCTTGGCATTTCCTGGATTTTGAGATTTTACGAAATTCGAGGTAGTTGGCTCTCGGCTATTGGGAAACAAATTGTTTACAGTTTATTCCAAGACAGTGGAACGAACGAACGAACACGTACTTATTCGGTTTGTTACAAATATATATAGTTACTGACAACTGAAGACAATCGACTATTCTAATAGATGCGTCAGTCATTAATCTTCGTACGCTTTGGATCCCAGCCCGTTGTACGTAAGTGTATCTCCGTGTGAATCGCCTCGAACGATCTAATCGCGGAAGATCGCTTGCATATCTGCCGGATAAGAATTACACACTGTTACCACGCAATTTAAGACACATCAGGGACAAGGATCAAAGGATCCCGCTCCAGCATCTTACAATCATTATCACACGATACAAGATTCACTCTAAAGATTTGTGCGTGATCGAAGAAGGAAGAGACATCCGAAAGCTGAGGGGAAATTTTTGAAGATTCTCGAATACAAAACTCGCTTGGGGCTCGCGTTTCGCTCGTTTCGCGTTAGTGTTACAGTAGGAACGAGCCTACTCGGTGATTCCGTGCCCGGCTATGTAGAGCGCGTAACTGGCGTGACAAACGGAATTATTATGCGAGGACGAACACCTCGCCGGGATGCACCACGACTGCCGGAACTAATTGAGTGTACGAGCTGAGACAGTTTTTCGAGTACCGACCGGGGATTATTCCGTCTCGGATCGCGAGAACGGGGCCCCGTGAAATTGCGTTTCGCGGAATCGTCGCAGCTGCTCGGAAGGAAGTCCCTTCGCAAGTCCTCGCGAGCCGCTCTCGTTTCACTTCTGCTCACTTCTGAAATATTCCAAAGATGGTCGAACGAGAAACAACGTCGCAACAACACGACTAAATTGGGAATTTGTGGTGGCGGAAAGATCAACGTGAATATTTCAATTTGGAGAAGTAAAATTCATTCGCAGCCCTTGAGAGAAGCCAAAGGCAAATTCTCTTCACCGAACATCTCAAAACCAGAATTTCCCGAAGTTACAGATATCGCATTACAATCAAAGCTAAGTCAGTCGCTCTCTTTCCAGGTTCTTTTCTTCCTTTCTGGCAAGTTAAAAAATTCAAGCCAAAGAAAAAGAAAGAGAAAGAGAGAGAGAGAGAGAGAGAGAGAGAGAGAGAGAGAGAGAGAGAGAGAGAAAGAAGTCAGTCGGTATAATTGGAGAATTCCAAGTTGTCCGTCGCCGTGGAACCGAAAAGTCCGGTCATGTAGCCTTAATTCCAGAAAAGCACAGCGAAACGACCACGAGGACTATAAACAATTTAATTAACCAAGCCGGGGGCCCCCTCGGCTGGAAGTGGAAGAAGCAGCGTTCGTAGCGTACGCGCGGGCCAGGCCACCGCATAAATCAAAGCTCCTTTATTTGCCTGGTTCGACTATTAATGAAGCACGGGTCCGTCGGCTGTTGGAGCAGCGACGGACGACGACTAAATTAAATGAACATCTAAATCGTCGAATACCCGGCCACCACAAATCTCTCCGGCTGCCGAAAACGCAACGGGTGCAAAAGTCGTCGGTAAGGGTTGGGAGGGGAAGAGGAAGCTCTCTCTCTCTCTCTCTCTCTTTCTCTCTTTTCGTTGGACAACTAGCGTCGAGGGCCAACTCGGGCAGAGCGCTGCGCCGCGCCGCGCCGCCATAAATTTCTCCGCTGAATTCGAAATTCGCCGCCTCGCCGAGGCCCCTGTGCACGATCACGCGAACAGAGGAGGTAATGTCGATGTCCGAGTGATCGCTCGGCGATCTCGCGGCTGCGTGGGACGCCCGCCAGATCCCGATGCGTGGAGATTTCGAAACCGAATCGCCGAACGATCTCCTTACCCCCCCTGCGACGCCGCGCGACACAACTGGAGATTCAGAGATTCGGCAGAGACGCCTAGGAACTTCTAGAGAAGAGATTCGAATGATTTTTCTACTACTCGAGAAGACTGGAAAATATCTGTGACTCTGTAGCGTCGTAGGTTACTGTGGTTGTTGTTGTTATTACGTCTTTTGTTGCGTTTAGTTACGACAGATATATAGCGAAGAAATGAAAGAAATGTGATGAGAAGAAACGGAGTCGATTTGAGTTGTGATTGAGTATTTTTGAAAAAAGTTTATTTGAGTTGCGACCGCGTATATTCGTTGTTAATCTGTGTTCCTTACACATTGTTATTAAATAAATATTATTTAATCTCTACATTTCTCAATTTAAATGGTTTAATGAAAATTTATTGAAGATTGTATCGAGAATTTCTTTTCTATTTTATCATTACTATTATTTCTATTTTATTCTTCGTGATCAGTTTGAGTAGTTTCCTACCTTTCTTTACTTTGCTTTTCTTCTCACCAGCTTCGCCAAATTTCACTCTACCGAAGAGTGGAAGAACGAAGAAACAAAAGAGGATGGATTAAAAAGTGGAGATTTTCGTCGATGTAAAATGATAAAGTTCCATAAATGAACAGCAGGTTTCTCGTTCATTTATTACAGTATATACCGCGACCAAAGGGTGAAGGGTTGGTGGCACAGTCCGGTGTTGGTCTTCGTGGCAAGTCCGCGGCGAGAGATGCTCGATAGGAATCGCGGTAGGGAATAACGTCGCCGGTAGAACCGTAAACAAAGGCTGAAAGCGTGGGACGTCGAATGGAAAGTCTCACGGATCTTCGTTAATTGTGCGGATTGAGCGTCGATCCCCTCGCCGTGATATCTTCGATTTTCTGCAATAAGCGGCCATCTAGCCATGTCCCTGCGAACATAAATTCCGCGGCCGGGACGATTCGCGGAATTCCACCCTCCGAGCTCTAGGGTGTGGCTTCGATTTTTCAATACAGCAAACTTTCAATACTACAATTATATTTGCCTACTTATGGACTGCGGATTTTCATGCAATTTCATATTCTTACGGAAGAAAGGAAAAATGAAGTTTGTTTCATGTTTTAAAAATCGTAACAAGTAGTTTCAGATATTTTAAGAAATGAAAACTTGTTTCACTGTGTAAAGAATACTCCACTTCAGACATTTTGTCTATCCTTTTGTATATTCTTATATATGTACCTACTACGTTCCACGCAATTTGGCATATTTTCCACAAGATATTTATTTAAAAGACAGATATCTATAAAATTTACTCGGCAGTGAAAAACCAGTCTAAACGAAAATTTTTCGTCTGTGATAATTGGCTTGAGAACGAGGTGGAAATCTAAAGAGAAAAAAAAAGGAACGTACGGGCGATCTTCTCGGACCGGGGAACTTCCGGCGCCCTTAATTGCGCCGAAGGCTTATTAGACGCGGCGGCGACCGCGTATGCACGCATGCAAATGCGGCCATTTGCGCGTTTTAATATGTATATTTTGTATATCCTTGGCGTGCATATTGATGTGCACACAATGGCGTACGTTCTAATGAGATGCGAAGGGTTCTCCTCGGACAGTTAAAACGAAAATATACTCGTTTGATGGCCGCCAGATGCTAATTATCCTACATTGTAACAATTTCATTAACATTATCGCAATAACGAATCGAACGTTCACGAAAAAATACGATGGCGATAATAATTCTGCGACTTTGCGTTGAGAGGCGTTCCGATCATCGATTAATTGCCCCGCGAGTGTTTAATTAGTCGCCTCGAACGACTCGGGCATCATCGAGACGCTCTTGTTAATCAAATCTTGGTACTTTCGAAACAACGATCGATAATAAAGTCCAAACTCTTGGACTTTAAATGATCGTCCTGCAATGTATCAACAAAATACATTTACCCGTGTGCAAGTGCCTCAGCTTATCAAATTTGAGAACGATTCTCGTTCCATAATGAGAAAATAATAAATACAAGATAATTAAACGTCAGATGTACCGCCTATCATTCACGATCGTACGATGTTCTGGCTCACGTGTGGTCCCATCCTCAAAGGACACTTTACGAATGATAAACTACCGCTAATTAACCCATCAAGCATCATACATATCTACTCGTGTACGCTACGTACGTACATACATCCGTTTAACCGGTAGCCCATTCTCGATAACTTAACTGCCCTCCCCGTCATCTCATCAGAGTTCGGTCATTACTACATGCATTTGCTATTTCAGACGCAATTATCTATTAATCATACCCTTCGGCCGCTTCGTTGGCTGCTGACCTCCTAATAGCGACTGCGCAACGATAATTGTCGAGCATGATCTTGAAAGATCGTATCTTTCTACCTTCGCCCTTTTGGTACCCTGTTCCCGCTGAATCTTACGTTAGCATCGATCCCTTAGAAAATGATCGTCCCTCTCCAAAATCTTCAATATTCACGTTTCATTCATTTTGAAGCATAAGCACTTTGATTTCGTCAAGGCTAGAGCATCGTTTCGAACGAATCGTCGCTTTTCTTCCTCCAAGTAAGGAAATATACTGCAAGTCACCTATTCCCCCTTTCCCTACTTTTTTTATTTATATCCTCTGATATTTCTATTATATTATTTGAACGATTTTGTTCTGAAATGTTCTTTGAAAAATTTCCTCAAAACACCGACATATATTCAGAGTGTTTCGTAACTTGCGGGACCTACTTCGGGAGCTGATTTTACGCCTAAAAATAATGAAAAAAAAGTCATATAAATATATGTTCCATCTGTCTTCGTTTATGAGATGTAATGAATTTTCTGTTTTAATTACTTTTACAAAAGATGCTCGAAATGACCACCTTGCATTTGAAGACAAGCCTGCACGCGTCTTGTCATTCATTTGGTTACTCTCTCTATCGTTCCTGGTGTTTCTCGATTCGGCTAAAATGCGGCGGAGCTCCATCATGCATAAACCGTATACGAAGTCTAATATCGACTGGAACTTCCTCTAATATTTCGTGTAAACGCGTGCTCAAAAAATCAATATATACTTTGTGCCTGTTAGTTTCCCATCAAGGAAAAAAGGTCCAATTAAATATTTATCAATTATTCCTGCCCATGCGTTGAAACTAAACTGTGTTGATGTCTTGAATGCACAATAACATGTGGATTTTCTTCATCCCAATTATGATTATTATGAAAATTAAATGTACCATTCCTGGTAAAACTAGCTTACTAGAGTTTGCTCTGTTTATAAAATTCATTATATCTCATAAACGAAGACAGATAGGACATACATTTATATGACTTTTTTTCACTATTTTCAAGCGTACAATCAACTTCCAAAGTAGTTTCCACAAGTTACGAAACACCCTGTATATATTACGATTTCTTTGATTCCCTTCTAACATTGTGATTCCTTTGATCGTCTCATTCCTTCCTCCAAAACATCTTATTCTTCTAATATGACAAAGTATCATCTAATTAATTTCAATGCAAAATCTTACAATCAATTTCCTTGACGTTAACATCGTGATACAAAATGTCACTCGTCCGGAAACATTAATCTACCAAAACCAGAGAATTCAAATCATTATCACAGAGAATCGTCTCCTCTCCCCAATTACTCTCTTTGCCACGTATGATCCACGGCCTGTGAACCATCCGAATGCCGATCGGTGCTCGTGCAGAAGCTCAAAAGCGAAAAAGCACGCGGTGCGGAACGACGGTGTCGACGGTGCTCACGTGATGGAGTAAGAAATCGCGAGACCGCGTGATTTAGGAAGGCGAGTCGTTAATCAAGCGGCCGAGTTAGAAGTCAACAGGTGCGAGAACGAAGCGGCCGGCTGGTTCTCTCGCATGGGACACGCATGCCGCGTGTGTGTCACGGACCTGTGTCTCTGTATACACGCCTCTTGCGTCGACCGTGCACGGGATTAGGCCTCTAGAAACTGGCACGAGACTCTGAGCCTCTCGAGCCTCTCGAGCCTCTTCGTTTGCTAGCTACGGATGAAATTTAATATTTCACGGCATTTCGAGGCAGTTCTGTCTATTACAATTTGACTATCTTTCACTTTGGAAAAGAATTCTTTCATTTCGAGCTGCGATTTTACTGTCGTTTCAACAAGGAAGACTTTTGTTTCAAGTTGAGACGAGAAATCGTTCGTACAAAGTGCCCGCAATTATACAGAAAAATATTTCCAAGTGGAAATTTTATAGGAGAGAAGAATATTTTATACAAATCTCCATAGAATAACAAGAAGTAGCGATTCGTAATTCTCGTTTCTTTTTTTTTTTTTTTTCAAGGAATAAAAGAGAATTTACAATAGAAACAATATTAGTCTCACAGAAACATTATATTCTTTTGTCATATCGGTAACAATAATCCACTTTTGAAATATACGATTATCACTTTAAACTTTCATTTTCATTTCACACAGAAAGCCTCGATTAACGATAAAGGCAGCAACAGGATTAACTGCGCAGTATTGACAGTATCATCAAACTCCATCATTATCTATCCATCAGTTCAAACTAATCGACAACCATCAAGCGCAATGAGAATAAATTCGGCTGAACATCGAGATTAGCGAGCATATCAGCCGGATAAAGTCCGACGCGTTAAAACGCGGTTAAACGCGGCGCGTAAATTGCGATCGACGCAATCGATAATAAAATTTATTGTCTCGCGGCGATGCACGGGCCGATTAGCCGATTCACACCGGTGGAAACCGGTCTGATTCCATCGTCCATGCGGATCTTCGGTGGCTTTTCGCCTCCGCTCCGCGCAGATAGCAATTTTCTCCGGGTAATTATCACTTTAAAGGCCAGATACCCGGCTCGCATTAATAACCCGCGGAAAATGCACGGCTCGCTTGCAACGCGTTGGCTCGATCAATTGGCCTCCCTACGTGGATTCATCATCGAGATTACCCTCGCTTTATGGGTCGTTGATTAAGCGATACGTTTACAAAATAGTAAGCGCGCGTAATCCTCGTTTCGCGCTAATTCTCTTCGTGTCGGCTGGTCTGGTTTTCGACCAGATTTGAATGAATTCGTCGAGGGTTTTCTGTACATTCATCAGCTGAAAAAATTCGAATTTGTACGATTTAATCGAAGGTGAAGGTAATTCTCTGCGACGCAGAAATGTTATGCTTGGCCTTCCTTTTTTGCAATTATGCCCAAAATGCAGGATCGAATTCACGTTGCTCGGTCGTTGATTGTGATTGAAAGAAAATTACAAATGAAATGCTGCATCGACGTAACGTTAGTTCCCTTTTCACTTGTTATTAAGAAAATATATCCAAAATAATAAAACACGTTTTAAAATTTTCTACGATATAAAAGCATATATATACATATATATATCTGTCAAAGAAACTGGCAACATCGTCGTGTTAAAAAAAAAAAAAAAAGAAAGCACGAAACATCATAATCTCGTCCTCTTGAAAATTTACGAATCCTTTCCTCTCGTCGGAACGAAAAGCAAGATGGAAACACGAGAGAGTTAGAAGATGATATCTTGAGCGACTGCATACATCATCTCGATACTACTCCTCTTAGGCAGAAGCGCGCCTAAAATACTAAGGGGATGTTGCTTAACGCCCGAGGACAGAGGAGCTGCCTTGTCTAGAATTCGGAGGTGGACACGGACGGAGGACGGTCGAACGGTCTGACAAACGAGCGAGGCATCGACTCCTCTTCTAAACGCTTTCTAACGGCGTCTTTAATCACACTCGGGCAACATCCTCGGCTACCCGGCCGAGGAGAAAGGGACCGCGAACAGAGTCGACGGTCCGTGCTACCGAATTCCCGTGACAAGGTACATGGAACTGCCAGACGACGAGAGGGGGAAAAGGATCCCTTTTGCAAGAGGTACGGGGTCCTCCTCTCGGAGGAGGAAGAAGGAAGGGTGGAAACGGGCTGGCAAACGCATTTGTCGGCTGTTGGCCCGGTTCTCGTCGCTCTTTCGCCAGCAGGAAAGATTAGTGGTCCTAATTCCCGTGCTCGTTCGCTGCACAGGAAATCCCTCGAACGGCAGAGAGACACGTCTCTCACTTGACTTCGGTCTTCCTGCGAGTCGCTCGAGCCGCAAACACGAGGGGTAAGGTACATGGACGAACCGAGTGGTGAGTGGAGAGAAAGAGAGAGAGAGAGAGAGAGAGAGAGAGAAAGAGAGAAGAGGCGAGAGGAGAGTGAAACACACACGGACGAGAGTTATCTGTTCCGTTTCTTCGGGCCGTGTAGGTAGGAGTGTAGGTTACGAGTGTCCGAAAGCGGAGGCCACGCTCGTGCTGGCTACCGTAAATGTAAATATCCTACGCTCTCCGCATTAACATACGTCCCCGCAGGCTCATTAAGGATGAAATTAATTATCCAATGGAATCGTTTCTCGTGTTCCATGCCTAAAGCTGCGACGCGGGAAAAACTGAACACTCGGAGCCGATCGCTGTTTCGGTGTCCCGGTGTCTCTTTTACAGAATTTCTCGTACGAAAGATTGTTTGTCGTCATTTGGGGGCAGTGTTCCGTTGATCGAAGTTGAATCGATCGATCGTGAAACGACGACTGAAGGTTCGAAGATATTTTTTTTCAATCCAACATCGCTGAGATGATTTTTTCCCTCAATATATAATGTGATTTCTACGAAGAAAAGGTGGTACTCTTTGCTCTTACGTACGTTCGTTTCTTCGTTTTCGCATTTTTCAAATAAAGTTGCACTAAAGAATTTCAAATATCAAAATAACTGATACGTGTAATTTGTAACCAGATAGTAGTTAAACGATTATACACACGTAATCGATTCCTCGAGTTTCTCGTTGACACCATTTATACACTATAATCGTGCTGTAATACTGATGATTGCGACAAATATATGAAATTAGACTCAGTGTCTCGTTATTCCGTTCCGTGCCGATATTTCGAACATGTTTGACAAAATTTCAAAATACAGTCGTAACGGTTTCCCGATGAGACCGAGAAACTCGAGAAACCAAAGATTCCAGAATATACAGCGGGAGAGCGTCGTTCCATCTCGAACGAACGACAAGGCGGTTAACTGGCGTGTTCGCGCTTAAAGGTGGCGCCAATCGATGAATTATCGCGCGTCGCGCGCGTAAAGCAATCACGGCTCGCGAAGAAATCACTGGGAGACTTAGAGCAGCAATTATCCTAATGGATGCAAAGTCACACCCTGCTGTCTGCACCGGGCATGGTAATGAGTTGATATCACCGCATACCAGGACCTTGTATCCTTCCAAGTCCTGTTCGAACCACCGTCCATCCCCCACTTCTCTCTTCGTTCTTCCTTCGTTTCGCTTCCCTTTTTCTCCCACCTATCTTCCGGCGCATCTTTTCGCCTCGCCTCGCCTCGTCTCGTCTCGTCTCGTCTCGTCTCGTCCTTCCTCCCTTCGTCGTTCGCGCCGCCGAGCGCACAGAATTCACTCACTCAGCCACGAAAATCACGTTCACACTCGAGCTCCGTTTGACCACGTTCGCCACAGAGATAACACGTACCGGGGCAACCAGGCCGATCGCGATTCTCGATTTTCAACGGAGAATTGTATTTTATTTGGTCTCTGTCTCGTGTTTGGCCGGAGAGCGAGGAGAGTTTTGGAATTTATGTAGATCAGAGAGTGATTTTCATGCGGCTTGATCCCGCGTGAGATTGGATTTCTTCTTCCTTCTCTAGAGTCTCCATCTTCTTTTCTTTTCTTTTCTTTTCTTTTTTTCCGTTCTGTTCAGAGTTTGTAAGAAGAATCGACTTTTCCGTACTTGAAATTGGATTTCAACTGTTGTTTAAACTGTGTTTATACGGGGGTTAATTACGAGCGTCGAGCGTAAACGGGTTAAGAAACTCGTGCCGTGCCGAGCAAACCGCTTGAAATGGCTTCGCACTTGTCACTGACCACCGTTATCTCCTCTCTTCTTAGAAGGTGTTCATAGGGTGACAGAGATACTCGGAGGCATGACCTCTACCTGCTGCTACACCTTCGCTGCCGCGGTTCTCCACGCGATTGCCTGCTCACGATTCGTTGGAATCTCGAGCGAGCCGCTGTTTATTCAATCCTATTCGCGTATGATCAATTCCAATCCTGTCCGACCGAGACGACCTCTTTAAATCAACGATTTATCGAGTCGATCGATATGTTCGTATATACCTTGAAATTTAAATTAATCAAGATGTTCAATTAATTACTCAAAAAACATCAACTTCCATCGATTCGGAATTTTGCCACTTGCTCCGCTCGAATTTTTATACTTTGAGATTGAAAATATTTAAATATACAATTAATCAATTCTTCTTTGAATTATTTATCGATGCGCATGATTTTACCTTGATACTTCAAAAAGAGAAAAAGAAAAAAAAAAAGAAAGAAGAAACATCCAACATATTTAAATATTTGATCGTTGAATTGAAATTTAATCGTTCGATCGATTGGATAGAGAGAGTTAAGAGAGGAGAGATGCAACCTGAACCTCGAAGAGCCGAACGCGCACAATTTCAATGACGGTCACTAGCTTCATTCTCGGGGAGAAGAACGAACGGTTTGGATGAACCGTGGCAATGACACGGACAAACTGCGCCCCGGCCGGTGATGGCACGGAGCTTTTGTTCACTCTGGCGTCGGTGCCATTGATTGAAACGCAAACCAGTTAAGGGTGCAACCTAATCTCTAACCGGAGGAAAACTGCATACACGCGGGACTTTCTACTTGCGTACCGTAATCCCTCTTGCAGGATTACGGTGTCGTTTTCCGTACTAAAGCGAACAACTCGTCGGTTTAAATACGTTCTCAGTTGACACGGTCTACGCGTTTCCTTTAAAGAGCGCTCCACACGTTTCCATTTCCGTAGAAAAAGAAAAACCACCATATGCATCCACGTGGAACTTTGTAGCTCACAAGACTAACAGACGTTAGTAGAGTCGAGATTATAACTTTAGCTGTCTATAGGAAAAAAATATCGATTTCATACGGTTGGAGTAGGAAACTTTGTCAGAACTTCTTCAGTCAGGCTTAAACATAGTATTATCCACTGAATGAAACGTTTGAGGATCTAGAGCGATAGTTATAGCCTCGTGTCCCTAAGGCAAACAACTCTTTTAACGATTGTGCAATCAGTGGGTGATCAGTCATACATTTACTAATACCTTTTTCACACTCGTGAGATAGTTCTGGGTAAAATCGTGCTTTCAATCTCATTTAGAACTTATCACGAAAATGACCAATTTCTCCAAAATTTCAAGCAATCGATACAAAAGAGAAGTCACGTGGAACTCTATTGGAACATAGGGTATACCAACGCTCTATCTTTCTCCATCTTCCTCGTGAGGCTGGCAGAAGAGAAAATGACGCTTGAAAGAAATGGATACGGATTTTATTCGAAACGATTTCGAAGCAGACTCGCGACGAATTTGGACAAAGCTCGTCCAAAAATCGGGAAATTGACCACTTCCCTGGAAAAATTTCAAAAAGCCAACGCGAAAGGAATCCCTCGGAGGGACTCGTGCTCGAAACGAAGCCCGATGATCTGTCACGAGTCTCGAATCACGTTTGCGCTGGATTTCGAAGCCGGATCGCGTTGAGACTTGGGGATAAAACTGTGGAGAAATCGCGGCAAAGTCGGCGACAGCCGATTACAATACACAGCCTTCTTAAAATCCATCAACGGAATAATCCAGTATGGTAGCGGGCGCGTGGAAAGGTCGCACGGGGGTTGCAAGCCCGACATTTCTCGGTCTTCCGACTGGCTGAGCTGAGCGCGTATTAAACCAGCGGGCCGTTCCGGAATCCGGTGTATCCAGCCAGGAAAAATTCAGGATATATCGGTCGCCGGGCAGCTATCCGACCAACAACCACGTGTACATACAGTCCCGTGTGCACAGACCATGGTAAAACTATTGGATTATTCGAGGCGTACGAGTGGAAGAGCTGCGGTTAGCAGGCATCAGACTGAGTTTGTTGGATTCGGGATCAAAGTAATCTCGTTTGCCACCCACCCGATCAGCCTATCCCCGATGACCAGGGCTGGGCAAACCACGCCCTATCATCCCTGGCTATCGTTGCCCTTCGGGTCCTTTTCGAAAAACCGATTGAAATTGTTCAAAAGCCGTGTATATTGTTCGTGGTCCCAACTTGCCCCTAAACAGCCAATAGACACGTGAAACACGTACGAAACGGAGCCCCCGAAAGCTACTTTGTTCGAGACGAGACGATGATCCTCGTGATATTCCGGGTCCTGTGCGCGATTGGGAAATCAAATTGTTTATCAGGGTGAAAGGGAAGGGTGGTTTTGCGAGAGAAAACGTGGAATCGGACAGCCACGGGCTGGCACGCTTCCCTTTGAGCGAATATTTAAGTGGATATTCGCGGAATGTTGGACACCCCTGGTGCCAGCTGAGGCGTATGATCTGATTAGTTGACTCTAGGGTGGGTTTTGCCCTCGGCAGGTCGGAATCCGCTCGTTTTTCGAGGCCGGATTAGCCTCATAAGATGACACCGCTACTCGAAAGATTAGATACCGAGATTACCGGTTGAAACAGCGTCGAATGACGGATTGAATCGGATAATCCAAGCCGACATTGATGATACTTTGGGCCAGGAAGACCGAGGCTGCGAATCAGTGGCGATCGAGTGGCGAGCGATCGTCGCACAGTCTCATGACAAGGGCAAACGTGTGTCTTCAATTTTCGCCATTTCACGGACCAGCCGGACACGTTTATCGGCTGAATATCGAAATATCGGATCGTGAGGATCAAACGTTTGACAAACGTTCGTGGATCAACTCGATTACAAACGGGTGTAATAGTGGAGAGTGGATTTACTCGGGCAGTTCCTCTTGAACGAGATACTAGCAGCAAACTAGAAGCTGATTAGGTATGATTTTCGAATTTCACTCTAGAACAGGGGGCACGAGGTACGCGAGACGAGGCAACTGTATGGTTTCACAACAAATTTCCGAGAAACATTTACAAAGGCTCGAGGACTACGAAGAGTTCCCTCCGCTCCTGTCTATTTACTTCGCGCGTTGACACGAACGCGGGACTTGCGTTGATGATCAAACCTACCACGAATTCTCTCTATATTCGGTCAGTTTAAATCTTTCCACATTCCGCAAATATTCTTCTCGTTCGTTAACAACAATAAAGACACGTGGGTCAAAAGGACAAAGTGGGAGACAAAGATGTTCTTCACTTTAAAGATAGCCGTCCAGATCGCCGATTGAGTCGTCCAGGTAGCGAACCGAGAGGATCCCATCACCAAACCAGCAGCTCGCCTCCAAAGTTTTTCGCTCGTTAATTCGAGCTGGTGACCGTTAAGCGTCTTCTGACTGGTCTCAACGCCAGAGCCCGGCGCGACGATAAAAAGCCGGCGCGACGAAGATCATCTGCTTCGCGGCTTGAGAGTTGAGTTCGTGACGTTTCAGGGCGGTGGCCATTCGCGTGGTCCATTCTGTCCGAGGCACGAGCACGCACGATGACGTGATCACGTGACCGTTAAAAACCTGACCTAACCGACATCCCTGCCGGCACGCCATTATCCGCGCGTCCATCGTTACTGAATGAGCCCCCGATGTATGTCCGGGACATAAACTCGTATCGTTCGGCCCTCGTAAATCCATCCGCCGAAAGAAAGGATAATACATGCGATCCACAATAGCCCCGTTGTCCTTCCTATCAACGGTTACTAACTCCGCGCCAGTTCCTTTCGATTCAAGGTCTTGCTGCACGCGCCAACTTTGCGTGCCAAGTTCACCGTTCGCCGCGATTCGGCCTTTGTTCCGTATTGGATTGTGCAACTGGAGAAACGGGAGTTTCAACAACTTGAAAGGATAGCAGAATGGTGGAAGGTGGAAGGATTGTTTTCGAATGATTGATTTACGACGATGGATTTTTCGAAATTGTTGCATCCGTCTTCGATACAGCGTACGGGATTTTAAACACTGGTAATTTCACTCAGTTTGATCAGTAACTAAGTGTATATGATACACGACGAGCTGAGTTCTTGAAGAAATTCCTAAAATTGAATTCGATTATTCCACTTTACTCAGAAGTTTGAATTATTCTGAGAGTGGATAACTCCAAGTAAAAACACGTCGAGCTCTTTTCTCACGACTCTTCTAATTCATTAATTTACTCTCACAATCTTACCCCCTGCTTTTCTCTTTCTTTGCATCAGACACATCTAACGTCAACGATAATGACAATTCTAAATTTACTATTAAAAATCATACGATTATTATAAACTACCTTGTACGATCAATCGTGGCTGTTGCAGAAAGCTAGCCTGGAATGTTTTTCTTCATAGTCGAAGAACGAAATCCTTGTAGCGAAGATTTCAAGCACCGCGAATCGTACGGAGGAAGATTGGACACGGTTCGATGAAATGACAGCGATCTGACGATTACCGGTGGCACGCAACTACCGAATGAACTAATATCCAAGTGTCGACCTAATATCGAAGCTCGGCGTAAAGGCATCGGCAAGGCACGCAACCTCTCTCGCGTCACGAGGCGCGTTGTATCCCTTTTTCTTCGGGTCTCCGACGCGATGGTTGCATGTACGCGCACTTCGCGCAGGACGTGCCGTGGATATCCGGTGGTTGATCGATACGTCAGGAACGCAGCGATTACTCCTCCACGGGATTACTTTACCCCGGTATCGTGTTGCCAATCTGTGTGTATATGTTTGTGTGTGTGTGTATACAGCAGAGGCCAGGTGAAATTGCGTGAAAGTTGCCGAGTTAGATCCAGACGCTTTTGGCCAACTTCCTTCGTTCGTTGAAGGAAGTTCGCTGCAGCAACAACTATCGCGACTCCGATTAACCTCTCCCCCCTCCCCCTGATCGAGGCTACGTTACTACGTTGGTCAACGAAATTACAAACGATCGATCGTTACTTGCAATTAAATTGCGATTCACTGTTGACTGTATTTTACTACAAGATATCTTTTCATTGAGAAATGAAAAAATGGCAAATTTTACTTGAGGAAAAAGCATACTCCTACTACTTCGACTTCGTATTTGACTAGCAGTGGTCAGTTGTGATTATCAAAAATACGCTCCCTTAACTCATTATTTAATTCATCAATTCTGTAGTGTCTCATACCGGTATATCCATACACGTACGTATCCAACGAAAGAACGAGCCACGTTCCTTTATTATTTCACTTCATTGGCTTCACTTTGTTATTTTCAATAGTAAAACAGAAGAAGAAAGCCGTGACACTACGTGTCTGATCAACACCGAACCGTTTCACTGATCACACGCCCAAATCGGAAGCACCCGTAAGAATCTCTACGAGATCTTTCAAGATTTCAGCTTCGAGTCTGGCCAACGCCGTCTGGCCGTTTTACTCACTTTACAATTATCCAGAATACACGAGAATCTGCAGACAAGAAACTGAAGGGCGAAAAAGGGAGATAGATCAGCGAAGCAGATGGACGCTAGCCGATGCACGGTGCCACGAATCGATTTCGATCTTTCGTTCTCGATCCCATAAATATCTGGCGGAGCCTGGTCAGCCAGATAATTACGTATCGAGGCGTACAGGGGGCGGAGAAACGTGCGGCTCTCTATAAGTCTCGATATTATGCCTATACGTAGTCGCGGCACGCTTGACCCCCTTGACACTCGGATGATATAATAATAATTGTTGTGCGTCGAATGCCCGGCAACGAAGAGGTAACAGTCCGCCCCGGCATCATTGGCAGAAAGTCCCTGGCTTTGGCTACACGTCGACCTCTCGCGGTCGTTGTTGTGTTGCAGAACCGGAGCCCCATTTAATTTCCTCGCTTCGTTTCATGCTTCTTCCGAACGAGCCGTTTTCGCTTGGCCGCCGTTTAATTAATATCGAAACCAATACCGCCGATCCTCCACGCTCAATATCGCCACTACTTTTAGTAGAAAACCTGATCTTTGATCCTTTCCCCCCCTTGAACAACTGCTGCGAGATCTGTTCATTCGTTACATGATAATCGGTCTCGATCAATTCTGAACGAACTACGACTTTTCTACACGATTTGCCTGAACAATTTCTTTTGAACAACTTTTCTGCACAATTGCTTTTCGAACAAATTGCCCTGGAGTATGATTTTCTATATATATATATATAGAAAATTAACTTTATAATTTAAAATACAAAAAAAAAAGCGAACCGATTAAAAATAATCAGTTCAAAATTTGAAATTATTCATACCATTTCCTGTGCATGTGCGTTTCAATAATGAAATTCGTCTTTTGATAATCTTCTGAACAATCGAAGTGATACATCGTACGCGCCAGTAGAGTAAGAATACCTGCTCAGACCGATCGTCTCCCTACTTCATCGTCACTTTATTTTAAGATTTGACATTATGAGTGTTGACACAATGACAATGACTATCAAATCCTCGCAACGTCGTCGACGTATTCAGCTTTTCTTACACTCCCTCGTAACCCACAATTTCTTCTTCATTCCTTTGGAAATCGGTGATAGCAGAGGCAGTAATTTCTCACCACCGTCGATATTGATTTAACAGTGGTTAAACATTGCGAGAAGGAAGAATTCAGCCTGAAGCTGGACACGATCCGGGCCAAGTTACACGGTTGGAAAGTCCTCTCTCTTTCTCTCTCTCTTTCAGTATTGGCCCGAGCGTCTCGCCTCTCGTTTGAAAATAAGATTTCGGGTGGAGGGCAAGATAACAGACGAAACTGCATACCGAATTAGTAGGATGGAATATCTGCCGAGGAGGCATTACCTATCGTCGACTAAGTACAAACAAAGAAGAGACGGCGAACTGGGTAGTGTATAGTGAAACGATCGTCGCTCGACTTGAAATACGTAGCCATTAACGGCCATAACCATTACCGATTCGACTGAATTGTGAGGTTAGTATGGGGCTAATCTGCTACGTGCTTTACTTACCTGTCAAGAAATTAGCATATTATCTGAATACCGGGGCTCTACCCTGCCTCCGATTCCTTGGGAGCTCGAAACGGTTCCTCCTTCTTTCGCTTTCCTTCGCCTCTTTCCAACGTTCTGCGTTTCGCTCACTGCGAGTCCGAAGTAACGAGCATTCGTTTAATCGATCAGTTCGCGAATCGGTTCTTCAAATTTTATGCCCGTTAAATTTGGGAGAGCGAGCTTCTTCTCTTTCCTTTTTTTTTTTTTAAAGAAATTGGTGAAAAAAAGTGGCGTGAGATTTATTAATTAATTCTAGAATAGCTGACGTAATTTGAGAAGGTATTAAAATATAAGGTGGGCGTTTCCTCCCACCTTTTTCTTTTTAAACATCTTTAATTTTATTAAATTTTATTTTATTAATAATAATATTAATATTACTTTTATTAAATATAATCAATTTTTATTTTAAACATCTATAGAAAGGAAAAATTTTTCAAAAATATATAATATAATAAAAAAATTACGGATTTATTTTAATAAAAAGTAATTTTTGGCCCACCCTGTGTAAAGCTACTCCGCATATAATTGCATTATACTTTTGTTTTAAATTTCGAATTTTCTTCCATACTTCGACGACCGATCGACGAAGAAAGAAAAGAAGAAGAGAGAAAGTCGATCTCGAGCTCCGAGCTAATTGCTTCATCGAGTCGAAAGAGGAGAACACGTGCACAAGGGTTCTATTTGCGCGCGAATAATTGATCGTGCGTGAGTCTACGATCGAAAAGAAAGGAAAACAGGTTGAAGGAGGGGTGGGGGAGCAGCTTCCTGTGCCGGTGTTGGTGGCACGCACAAAAATGTTAACGCAAACGAGCATAATGGGATGTTTGGCGGAACAGAAACAGAAATAAAAAGTCACGACAGCTTCTTGGGGCATCGCGAACCTAATGGGGTTAACCCTGGCTAACCTACGTATAATTAAAAACGGAAAATGGCCCGAAACGAATCGGAATTATTGATCCGGCAGATTTTACGTCGACGTTTTAAAGGCTGCAGCCAACACGCGGGATCTCTCATAAACTCTTTGAACTTGTGTAATTTTCTTCAATGAGTCGAGGGAAGATATCATAATTAACTACTTGCAAGACTCGCGAAGAAAAATTATTTCAATCGCCTCACACTATCCCAACTAGAATTTGAGTTCCTAAATATCCAAGAAAGGCAGAACATTTAAACAGACAAATTTTTATTACAAGATTGTTAATCTACGTGTTTCAGCTAGTTTTCAAACTAACTTTCGTCCTTTGATCGTTTTTTGATAACTGTAATATATCTTTTTAAATATTTAATATTTGATTGTAATCTACGTGTTCCAGCTAATTTTCAGACTAACTTATGTTAATCTACGTGTTTCAGCTAGTTTTCAAACTAACTTATGTTAGTCTACGTGTTCCAGCTAGTTTTCAAACTAACTTATGTTAATCTACGTGTTCCAGCTAGTTTTTAAACTAACTTCGTTCTTTGATCATTTTTTGATAACTGTAATATATCTTTTTAAATATTTAATATTTGATTGTAACGAATACTTGAGTAAGTATTTAGTAGATGAGACAAATTTCTATTGTAAATTCTGTTTCTTTAGTTCAGTAGTCTATGAAAAATTGATAGAATTCTACATTGGTCAAGCTCAATTTGAAGATTCCTTCGAGAATCATGCCGATGGCAATGACCGAATTTACAGATTCACGAGACAAACAAAGTCCGAGGCAGAAACAATTCTCGTTAAAAGAAAAACCGGCAATGAATCCCTCTTTATCCAGAAATCAGTTTCTACCGAAGGAACAGCAAGCGTTGTAGGAAATCGGTGGATGGCTAGCTGCGAAAGAAGAAACGATTACGATACAGGCGGTTCGTTGTTTCCACGAACGGCACGAGAGATCGTCTCGGAAACCAGCTCGTAACCAGTCGAATCCGATCTCGAATCGGGTCGTAGCGGGAAGGTAAACCTTGTGCAAGAAACTTTCTTTAACCCTGTTGCTTCGTTCATCTCGTAAAACTAACTAACCGCTGCTCGTTTACCGATTATTTCTTACTTACGCTGTTTCGTGTAACTTCTTCTCTGACCTGGCCATTTTCACCAGTAATCACGACCTGGTGGCTCGAACAGCCTTCTATGATGAAGCTGTCAGCTCACTGGAAACGACCAAATTATCAACGCGAACTGAACTGTCCCGTTGGCGCCATGTTGTTGTTGCTGGCAATTGTGTTGATTTTAAAGTTGTTAATTTACGTGTTTGAAACAAACTTTCGCTTTTCAATAATTTCTAATAATTGCAACTATTCTTTTTTTTAATATTCAATATTTGACAATTGTAACGAATAAATATTCGAGTGGGTGTTTGATCGAATTTAGATCAAGATTGGAAAAATTGTAAATTTGAAAGAGTGAGGAGAAAAATGGATATTGCGTGTTGGAAGTTACAAGGTAGGAGATTGATTTTGGTTTAAAGAGTCTTTAAATTTCCCGATGAACAAATGAAAACTCGTTATCGCGATTTATCATCGGGAAAATATCAACAGTCTATATGTTTTCTGAGGAAAGTCAAGGACGCGTGTTTTTCTGCTTCTCGTTGACCAGATGAACGAAGGAAGACGAAAGAGATGGACGATGCAAGAAGGAAGACGAAGGGACGCAAGGGAAACAGGGCCGAGCAATCAGCGCAACGCGTAATGCGTATCATTGGCCGGTCCTCGTAAACACGAGAGCAAAAAACAATTATTAAGGGAAGATTGAAGAGAACGGCAGTCAAAAAGGCTGTAGAGGGCAGGTTCTTTCTGAGCGAACGGGGGATCCTTAGCGCGGGATCCCACGGTTGCACCGTCCCATCGCGCGATTTACCAATCCTCGTCGGCCAATCTGATAACCGTGAATTGCGAGAAGCTTCCAGCAACGACGTGCTAATGATGTTTTTCTGACACCTGTAGAAACTTTTTGCGAATGCATAACGCGCCTTGTCGTGTAAAACACTTCGACGTTCCATTAACACTGTAATGAGACTCAATTATCGCAGTCTGTTATGACGATTTCCTACTACTTCTTCTATTTCATTTTGCAGATATACATTCGTTTAAATATGTATCTGCAGCAGGTTTTCTGCTTTTTGCGAACACATGACGCGCGTTGTCATATAAAATACTTCGACATTCCATTAACACTGCAATGACACTCAATTATCGCAGTCTGTTATGACGATTTTCTTACTATCTCATTCCGCAAACTTATATTCATTTAAATATCTGCTGCAGATTTATTATTAATTTTTAATAGTAACCCCCCACTTTGAACTTAGAGACAATTTAAACGTGTAAAATGAAGTAGGCGTGTAATGTCCAGAGTTTATAAGTCGCATAAGAGGAGAATGGAAACTTGGATCGGAGTCAAGAAAATAGAGAATTCGCGATATAAGTTTCGATCGCGCACAGTTTTTAGATAGACAATTAAGGAACGGCACTTTACGAACAATTCCATGAACCACGAACTTATTTAACTCCTCAAAGAAAGAATTAGTTCAAAAATGACGTGATGTCCCAAGGAGCTAAGGCAAAGTGACAAATATAGACGAAAAGAAGTGGACGAGAAGAAGAATAAAAGTATGTTACGCCTTCTAGGACTCTGGCGTATCGATTCAGGGCACTTTCCTGTTCGATAGCAATCTCGAAGGAAATGGAATTAAAAATCTAAAGCCCCAGCCTGTTAAGAGAAACAAGCCCCTTTCTCTCCGCTCTCCGTTATCAGTAGCTTTTTGTATTTTCATTGTTCCTTGTTTGCTATGTAATAACAACCTGGCAGGGACGGTAGAGAGGCTGGCAAGCATTAGGCTCGTTAGAGGCCAACCAAGCAAAATCCGTACGGGCCTTACGTGTAATCGACGGAAAGAAAAAGAACTGGCGCCAATTGCAATAGGACAGAAGGGAGGGGGTTGAGGGTGGTGTCGCGCTCGTAAACATGGAAAAAGACGCGGTGCACGGCTGCATATTTATAAAATGCAAATTCTAATTGCGGTAACAGCGACGCGAAATTAATGATTGCATTTAAAACGCTTTATCAGCGGCTGGCACATTTTAACTCACGTAATAAGCAGCCCCGTGCTCCGTCGCGTGTGTCGCCGGGGTTCGGTCGAACGAAAAGCGCGGTCGCATAAATTTTTATTAAAAAAAAAAGAAAAGAAAATGAGAGAAAGGAAGAAAGAGAACGTCGAAACCGTTCCATTTCGTCGCACGAGAAGGAATCTGAGAATTTAGTTAGTACTGACATTCGCATAACCTATGTGGAAATTTAGAAGAAAATCCTGTAAATTGTTCTCAACTCGAGGAGCTATTGTTTTGTTATTGTTATTTCGTTATCCACCACGTTGATCCACTACATTTTGGACTTAAGGTACTACTTCAGTTGCGAAAAATTGAAAGGCCTAAGGCAAACTCAATCTCTGAATTGCTGATATGAATGACAGAGAAAAAGATGTTTGTAAAGTACTCTCTCTTAAATTGTCACGAAAATATGTAGATGGAATTTAAAAATGGACTGACTAAGACTCAAGAACTGACTATGACTCAAGAACGACTAATTTTAAAAAGAATTAACACCGAAAGATAATTCCACCTCTGAGCCTTTCCACTTTGTTGCAACCATTCTGCACGTGTACTCCAAGCACACAAAACAATGTTTCATCAAACGTAGGCCGGACATTTCGCAAGTTTCGTGGACAGATGACGCGGAACGGAGCGCACCGTTAAAAGTAAAGCTAACAGCCGAGCGAACATATGGCGTGGCTAGCGTGATCTTTTGGAAAAAAATGAACAAGTTTTCGTGCCGTCGACCTACGGAACACCGCTATTTCCCCGCCTATTGGGCGGTACTCGCGTTTTCGCAAACGCGTTTGCACAAGTCTGCAAACAGTCGGTCGCACGTTCGTCGTTGCACGATCGCTTCTACGCTCTGTTTCAACTATGAACATCTCTCGTCAACTATCTGTTCTTCGATACGACGATCGTCGAACAACTTGCAGAATGAGCAATTTTTTGTGATATAAAATGAATTGATTTTAAAATTACTTTAGTGTTTTAAGACTGCTTGTCTATGAAAGACGAAGAACGATGAGTTTTTCCTGTACTCTCTGTTCGAATGAAATTCTGGCCAGTTAGTGTTCAATTAAATAAATTTTTGCTACTTTAATCCAGGTGTTTGAACACGAACTTTGAACATTGGAGAGAATCGATAAACTTTAGTTGCAACGACAAATATCAGTTGAAGAGCTTTGAAACATGATCCATCGAGTTCAATAATCGAACTGTATTACGCTGTATTTGATAAATTTCTATACAGGACACGCTTCGAAAGAAATGTAATGTAAAAATTGTGAAAAGGTGTGCGTACATCTTTCATCTGTCGAAATGTGCCGAGTGAACAATTCTACAAAAACATTTTGAAATTGAACGCTGTACGAATACTTTTGTGTATTAATCCTCGAAAATACTACTGCAGAAGAGAAAAATGTCGGAGGATGGCACGTAGTAGAAGATCGAAAATATCGTTTACTATTAATCTGCTAATTTATTTCGTCGGGACGTTATAACGCGAAACTGAAAACACGCAGGTGCCTCGTTACTTCCCATTCCTCCTCCCCCTTGCTGCAACCTAATTACTCCGAGGACCTCTTCGTTAAACAGCGATAAACATCTCGACGATTAATAAGGAATACTCTGTTTTCTTGTTGTCCGGTTGCTGATCCCCCGTTGCATCGACGAACCCGCCGATTCTGTCTGGAAACAACAAAAATGTGGCGAAAGGTGCGATATAAAATAAAACTGGCTTGGCCGGTAGCCCCAGGTTAATTGCAACCCTTGCCTTTCGTAAATTTCCATTTATTACCTTGTCATTGCAACATATTTCAAAGTGCGTCCGTTAAAAAAAATAATTATTAGCAACAGTTAATTGAACATCTGCATTATGTTAATTATTTTCCGCGTTACGGTTGCGCGTGTAGAATTTTGAGGCATTTCTCAACGTTGCATTAAAATTAAATAACTGAATCGCTGTACTTGTTCCGATTCTCGATGTTCTGTTAACTAATAGAAAAATATAGCGATATTTTTATTTCATCGATGATCAAATACATATTTAACAACAGCGTATCTGTTAGTTTTCTTGCTGGTATCATTATTTAAAAATTTATGTAATCTTCTATTGTTTTTCTAATAATTCTCTTTCATCCTAATTACTTCCTGAACTGTATACTTGTACAGATATCATTCCTTTTTTCGCTAAACAAGGAAAAGTGTGACTGACACCTGAAAAGCATATTAAACTATACTACAATTAACTATCCCCGAATTATATATAACCACATAACTTTTGAAATGTCCGACTTTCTCTCACAGAACTCTGCCTTCAATTCCAAATTCCGGATTAAAACAACAAAGAAAATCATAAAAATCACTCACAAAGCTAAGATTATTTTAATATTTGTCTCTCGTGAAAACCCGAAAAAGTCAATATCAGCTGTAATTTCCGTTGCATCGTTGCACACTTTGCAACAACATATATCAATTTGTTTGTGCATTCATTTGCATTCGCGAGAAGCACAGTTTATCTTCTTGAGAAAGAAACGTGCGCTTCTTTGCTTTGCTGTTGCTTACGTTCTTTACATAGGGGTTCTTCAGCTAGTTGAATTGCTTAGGTTCTTAAGATTTTAAGCTTTTCCCAGACGTTTCGGATCGGGCGGTGGCGAGAGGAAAGAGAAGACGGCCCAACGTTGGAGAGGGACGCGAATACATGTGGCACAGTCCACTCCTCAGGGCCGCGGAACGATGTGATTTACGACATGACCCTTGACAAGTGATTTGCAGACGTCTGGTAACGAGACCCATGAATGACTCTACCATAATCGTATTCTCCAGTTTGCCTTCCTCTGGGTACGTCTTCTTCTTTCGCGGTCTCTCCTGAGAAAGAAACTTGCACGTTTCTGTTTACTTTCACAGTGCTTCCAGCAGCAGTGTATGCCTTTTCTCGTGAATTTGTAACGTAAGAAAGAGAAAAAGAGAGAGAGAGAGAGAGAGAGAGAGAGAGAGAGAGAGAGAAAAACGCAGCGTTCGTTGTCAAAGTGAAATGCGAATGAAAATATAAGTGATTAATATGAGTGCATTGACGTCTTTAAATTATTCGTTTCTAGGTATACGTTTGATAATTAAATGAATAACTTTTTGATCGCAGATGTGACATTTATACGTGTGAAGGAAATGATGCGGTATGCGTGTGAATAATTTAGAAAATTCGTGAAAAAGAAAAGGGGAAAGAATCTTCTGATTAGTAAATAGATAGCTATAGATTCATGGTTTATATTAATATTCTGAATAAAAATTTCAGCCAAGAAATGAAGAATATCGTAGCAGTTATAAATCGCAAAACACGAAGGCAGCGTGTATATTTGATATTTAAAGGAGAAAAAGATAAAAAAAATTATAAAAAATTAAAGGTTTAAGTAAGAAAAATTATATTGATGTGGTGACTAACTGAATGTGTGCGTGCGCGTGCGTACGTAAGATTTGGATGCGACGACGACGAGAAACAGAGGAACACCTATTTTATTCGTTCATTTTTTTCATTTTGATTTCACATCGATATATTCTACATTAAATAAATTTTATAGAAATTTAATTTTAATGAAACGTTGTTTTTCAAGCATTCATAAGACATAACTTCCAACAAGTCCTCGGTAGTATAGTGGTTAGTATCCCCGCCTGTCACGCGGGAGACCGGGGTTCGATTCCCCGCCGGGGAGGTTATATTTTTTTTTCCCATTCAGAAAGTTACATTTCTAACAATTTACAATGAACAGTCTCTCCAGCTCGAAACAATGAATATAAACCACGACAATAAGTAATAAAGTTCATAACAACTTCACGAACTGATCGATCGCAGATAAAATCATCAAACACCGAAACAGCCTGATAATCTATTAAGATTAGCTAATCTGGCCAGATAAAAATCCAGTTGGCCAACCGCGATCAATCCTGAACGCAACTCGTTTCACGTTTGAAAATCGTGCTGGTTGAAACCAGCGAACGATAAAAAATCGAAGCGAATCGGTGAAACAGTCGAACCGGGGAAGTGTGTTCGCGTCATCGAGCATCGTGATACGGTACCATCGTTCTCGAGGGCCGCGTGTTTCGCTAATTACCCAAACAATCAGTGAAATTCCGATGCGGCGCTAATAGTCGCAAGACAAATCGGCAAGCGTCACGAAACGATTCCTCACGATTGTCCGGCGCCTGATACTGTACGTACTGTTACAGTCTCGTCACGAAAAATCGCGCGGTCTCGTTGAAAACGGCCAAAAAATCCACTCACGTGTCGCTAATGGTGGTCTGGACGGGGAACGAAAAAAAAAAAAAAAAAGAAAACAAGGCGAATTTTCCTGGGAGGCGAACGAATTTCGGTGGTAAAAACGGGCGGCGCGTGCCGACACGGCCCCGGAAATAAATTCACCGCCGCCTTGATTTCCATATCTCCGCGGAATAAGTATGCGGATACGTATTTCTGTTTCGCCAGAATTCGTCGGGGCGAAAAAAAGAAAACAGGAGACGAGTTTTACGGTCGTCAGAAAATTATGAAAATTTCCGCCGCTACGAATTCTTTGTAATTACCCGGTGGAGCGTGTTTCGCGTGTTGTTTTAAAAATGAATAGATGCGATCGAGAGCGATAATGTTGGTGCAATTGGTTTATCCTTGAAATAAGAAGAGAAGTACGTGCTGCATTTCTATGTTATATACACTGACATTTAAAAAATTATTGGTACGGCGTTCAGAATTGATTAACTGCGGCGTAAGTGTTAAATGTTACGATTTTTAAAAAATTCCCTCGGAATTTAAGAATTTATGTCGTTTATTTTAATAAATGAGTACTTTTCTTTGAGAATGTATTAATTTTTGATTCCATTCCTTTAAGATATTCTATTTCTCATTTCTTTAAAAAATACAACACGAATCGCATTTTTATCAGCTGAATTCCTGTTAATATTTCATGAACTTACAAACAATTAATTTTCATTTGATTATAGATAATTGCAAGTTTTCAACTTTGTTTCAAATTTGCTTCTATATTTTCCCACTTCTTTCCATAAAAAAATACAACTGCACCTATATACTCACTAACATAAAAATTTCTACGAAACCAAAACCATATCTTTCTCTCTCGTTACGCTTTCATAAGATTAAGAATAATGTTTTTTCTTTTAACGTGTTTCTTTCAATTTAAAATTATAATAGTACTATTGAAAGAGATTTTTTAAAAGATATCCCGAGGATATGTGTAATGTTTTTAAAAAGAGACTCGAGAGGCGAGCAAAGTCAAAACACGTGTCGATTTGGTATACGATATACTAATCTCGCTGACTGTCGAGAAAAGAAGTGTAACACTATGGCAATGGTATAACTTGTTCTCTCCGTTGAACGGGTTTGTGCAAATTCTACGATTATCTCTATCTTAATTTGATATTTCAATTCCCCGTCTCGATTTATCTCGATTCAGTGAAATATAATGTCGTTATCTTTCAGGCATAAATATTTATGTACTCGACGAGTCGAGCACGCATAAATCATCGATTCCGGATAGAGAGATTGAATATTATCGAAAGAGAAATTTTAATGGCTGAATCAATCGTGTACTTACACGCATATTAACGATTGTAGAATAAGCTTGTTGTCCCCGGTTCACAGACAAGAATCATACTGAGGAAATTTGCAGCCACTTACCTGCAACAAAAGTAGGAAAATACAGTGAAACTGGGTTATAGGCACTTTTTAAATTCAAATTTAACATACACGTCGTTCTTCAACACGTAGTACGATTGTAATTAACCTATTTGTACCTACAATTTAATTTTTGTAAAGTAATGTAAAAGAATTACGTTTCTGCTAATGAAACAAATTTATTTTTCTTGTGCTATCGGAATTGCTGATATTTGTACCAATTTTCTTTATTCAAAAATGATATGTGTAAATAAATTTCAAAAACTATCAACATTATGAAAATTATTAATACTCGTTAGAAATATGTTTCGCCAAGTTCGAGAGAGTACTCGAGACGTACGATTATCTACACAGATCAGAACGATCGAAACATGTCAAATTAAATCTTCGATGTCGCGAAAATTCTGACTGAAGTCGAGTCTGACTTTTTTTTGACTAAGCCCAGAAATATCAGACCACCTGAAAGAACCGAATGAAAGAGTGAAGCTACCAGAACATTCGTAATTCGCACGTGTTGGGTTAAAAAGCTCGGCGTTTTTCGTAAATTTCGGCACGTCCTTAACGCTCGTACATCATGCCCGTCATTTTACGTTCTATCATCAAAAATAACAGACTTGAAATTGCAGCCACGGGGAAACTTTGCAGTCTGTCTAACACAAAAATTACCAATTCACATCTCGTCATTAAGATAATTTGTGAAAACAAATCCAAAAAAAAATCAGAGATGATAAATATCCTCTCTAATAAAAAAAAAAAAAAAAAAAAGAAATACCTAATTCAAAAATCACGTAAAATGTCCTCCTCATTAAGATGATTTCGTTGAGACGTACGTTCACGGAGATAAATTGCCGTCGCGAACAGAGAAAGAAAGAAAGAAAGAAAGAAAGAGAACGAAACGAAGAAAAAGAGTTATCGCGATCCTTCTCGTCCGTGTGTATATTCTCGCATCTCGCCCGACATGTATAATACGAATTCCGTGAAAATTCGACGCCCGCGTGCGTGTGTGCACGCGCGTTCCTCAGACGCGGCTTCTAAGGAAAGGCATGTGGCAGGTGGCCGCGCGATAGTTTGAATATTCATCGGTTTCTCGCTTATCGGTCCCATATTATCACGGCGTGCTTAATTGACTTCAGATTCCCTCATTAGCGCTAATGGGTTAATTTCAAAACTGTACCGCCGCAAGGCGCCAACAAACCGCGGACAATGCGCTCGCGCCTGCATTTACGTACTGCGATCCGTTTTCGAGAATCGTTCTTTTTTTTTCCTAGCTTCGTTCGCGATAATTTAACTCGATCAATGAGAGTTACCACAGAGTTATCCAGATTTGTAGAATTTTTCAGTTGAATATTGACATTTCTCGTACATCGGACTTGTTCGCCGAAAGAAATTACAGACTCGACTGTGTTTTTATCCAGATTGAAAGCGATTCTTCGTCATTCTGTTTAGACTACGCTGAATATTATTAGGTTTGATGTCTTCAATATAATATTCGTAAGATTTTTATTCATTTGTCAATCACATCTCATTAAAATATCATTCTGATACCTCCTCTACCTGCTTTTTAATACTGAACGTCTTCTCTTATCCAAAAACAATTTATCGATTGAATTTTTTTAAAATCGCTACAGAATATTCAAACCTAATACATACTTTCGTTCGGATTCGAAGGATCTTCTGAATTTCTATTTTTTCCACTTGGACCTGTTAGTCGAGAGAGATTTGCATGATCGACATTATTTCTTTTCACCGCAATATTTCACGGTTTTATTTTCATGCTCCTTCCGAAGCGAGGAGATATACGAGGCGAAATACATACGTTTAATAAGAAATCACGGGTGAAAAAATCGCAAGGGCGGACATAAGTAATCTTAACGCAATTTTTCAACGCGGCGAATCAACCGCGAGGAAGCTAAACAAAAAGAGCGAAGTAACAAACAATGGTGTACGTACGGTTCGCAGGTTTCGTGACAATGTGTCATAAGAGGACTGCAAACATTTACAACCTGTGTATAGCTTCCCAGTGATACAACGACGTGTAATAATTGTGTATAATATAAAGAGCAGAGAATCGCGTAACAATGTGCGCAATGCAGCATATCGATTTAATGAAAAGCGTCGTCGTGTCGTATCGAACGCATAAAGCACAAGTGTCGTTGCACCAAAACGTCCGACCAATTCCAGTGAAACTTGTTACAAAAATCATATCGGCAGGGGAACAATTTCAATTTCATTCTCAACGTGGTCTTTGTTCAATTCTACTGATTGTACGTAACATTTTAATGATTGATAAATAATAATTAGATTGATACTCACTTGTGCAGAGTTGTAAAGAGTTTATTCGAAAACTATCTATGCACAAGAAATAATGAACGAAGGGAGTAAATTTTGGAAAAAAATATTTTTTGAGGTAACTCGTTAGAATTTTTAAATCCTAGGTCCACGATTTCATTTAGAATTGTACATAATTTTAATACCCGTTATATACATTAAACTTCAAATTTCATACATTTATGATTTGAAAAATCATATTGTGTAAATAAATTCACAAGGATAACTTTAACCAACATCAATTTCAATGAAATTACGAAATTTAAAGCAACTGAATATCGAAGCATCATCGTCTGGTCTTTAATTAATTAGTTTTAATCGAACAGAATGTAACACAATTTCGTGCAATTTCACTCGAAAATACGGTTTTCGGCGGAACTAATCGATCCGTTGATCTCTGAAGTTCCGTGAGATCAAAGTTTATCAGCCGCGATGGAAAGTTTGCCTGGAAAACAAGGAGGGGAAAGAAAATATGTATGTCGCGAAGAGAACACTGTGATCAATTCTTTACACTTTCTTGACTATAAACACCTCCGAGCGCACGTCGTGTCTGTTTTCCAGCGGCAAGCACGCTACAACAACAATAATCGACAAACGTGTTTGAACGCTGAACAATCACGTCGCGATATATGCAACGGGGTAAAGGGACGAGGTAGAGGGAGATCCGAAAGGCTGGAAAGTTCGCGACTGTGTCACGATTAGAGCACACTTTGTGACAGACTTTCGCCGTCCCACGCGTCTCTGTACTTCGTAATCGAGGATGTAATTTAAACTACTTACGTCCAGACTGAACAATTTGTCGGTAAGTCGGACGTTCTGACCACTCGTTGGAAAATCATCGGGCATTTAATAGAATCACTGTCGTTCTCCCTTTTTCTCTCTCTCTCTCTCTATCGCGTCTTGCAAAGGCACGAGTAAGCCTTTAATTTTTACCCCTGACGAGGAAAATCAACGTCACGTCCAAGTCTTTCTTGTAATCTTTTGACAAAATTATTTCTAACTTAATAACTCTTTGCAGGATTTCCACATTTTCGATATTAATTTGTAATTACATTCGTAGAAATTCGTGTTTGCGGATATAATTAAAAAAAAAAAAAAAATGAGATCAGAAATTTACCGAAATTTAGAAAAAAAGAGCGAAGAAGATGTAAGAAAAATTGGAGCAAGAAAATGCTCCAATAAAGAAAGAAAACAACAAAAATTACCCTGTAACAGAGAGTAAGAAAAATTGGAGCAAGAACAGAGCGAACACATACCCAAAAACTGCATGCATAGACAAAATTCCAAAGAAATACCGAGCAATAACTACTAGATTAGTTACTAATGAGCGAGGGGATAAGGCAAGGAAAAGGTACGGAAGAAAGAGTAAAGGGTTGAGCGAGAGAGGAGTGGGAGAGAGCGAGGCGCAGGAGAGAGGAGGGGGGGGGTGGAAGGGGAAACGATAGAAAGGAGAGAAAAAGGCCGACGGTAACTTAACTCGACGCCCCGATATCCGATCCTCCCTATAAAAATGCACACGCCACTCACGTCTATGTAAACAAACGGACATCGAATGGTCGAGTGACTCTCTTTTTCCGGTTAGCTACACCTATTAGCTGGTATGTAGATCGTATAGCAGTCATTGCAGTTGGTTCCTGCAACAGGCCAGAGGAGTCCAGGTAAAGGTAAAACTCTCGCGCGTCTCCTCCGATTCGCGAAACGCGACTCTTTCTCGCGCCGCGGCGATGGAATTCGAGTCGTTCGGTGAACCTAAACTGCTCGGCGGGGTTCTCTTCTACCAAACGTGCCCGTTAGCACGTTATTTTACGCATTTCACGTTACACCTGCTACGAGCACCTTCTCTTCTTCTTTTTTTTTATCCTTTTTTATCGATTTTATTCGCCCTTTAATCGCGACATCGTTTATCCGAGGACGCTTTACGCTTGGAATTATCGTTAAGTTGGAAAACACTTGGAAATTGAGCATTGTATCGAATGAATTTTCAGAGAAATATTAGGGAAGATTGTTATTAGAGGTTGTGAAAAATCGGACGATCGCGTCTATTCGAACGCCCAGGCATTGAAATCTCCAGGCCAGAAGCAACGTACAGCTCAAATCTGCGAAACGAACGTTTCGGGCGACTTTAGTCTTTATTGGTCCTATTTCCAATCTTATTCCGTAAGTTTAGATATTAACACGTTGTGGATATTTCTGCGAATTCATCTTTTTTTCTTTTTTTATGAATGTCACTCAAAACATAGAACCAAGATAGAACACTTTGCTGTTTCACGTTGTACTCACAAATTCATGAATGTCACGAATTTCGTTATTATTCTTTTAATTTTTAATCTGTGCTTCTTCGAGCAACATGTATTTCATAAACGTTTCACGTAAATCATTAGAAGAATGTCAATAATGGTTTTTCAGAAGAATACAATTCAAGTAACTCATGTTTTTTTGTTCTTGCCACTTGTAGACACTATCGGTGCAAAAGATTCATGAGAGAATGAAAGAACGCGGCATCGGGCGTAGGAAAGCGGATGGAAAGCACAGAGATTCGAGGAAAAGAGAAGAAAGGCTGAGGGAAAAATCACTAAAATGGCGATATCGGATCGGTCGCGTAACTGGTGCGTACTTACACCGCTGCTCGACTATCATGTTGCAACCGCGTCTACCGATTATTCTTAAAAGCGGCCGATTTTTCAAGCGGTCGGCGACTACTAAAACACAAAAACCGTTGGAATAAAGGAAGAATATACGTATGAATTTTCCTGGTTCATTCACGCCTCTTCCTCTCAAACAATCCTCCTGTAGAATTGCTCGAGTAATTTTTCATCAATCTTCAATCAAAGAGCACCTTTCAAGCAGTAAACAATCCCACTAAATTCGCTAAAATTGCTCTCTTACTTGATTGAAAGCTTCAAATATCTTTCCTTCTCACAAATTTATTTTTTGCTCGATTACGCGTAAAAAAAAATCCAACGAAATTTGTTACGCTCTTTTACGTGCTCTTCACATTAAAAAACAAAATGCTGTCTCAATTTAATTAATCTACGCAAAATTCAAGACTGATCGCGACTAATTCCACCTCTACATTTCTAGTTTATTTGCAAAAATTGCGATTAATAGTGACGACGATAAATTTCACAGTGTCGCACTAAACAATTGTGCAAAGACACGCGTCTCGAAGTCGATGGCCGAACACACGCGAAATAAATCGATTTGTTAATCGTCGGCGATGTCGGTGTGTGCGTAATGCCAGCGAATTAATTACGCCGACAACATTGATCGCGCGGTGGCCGGTCGGCGCGTGGGTGTTGCCTCGTTCAGAAACGCATTCGTCAGCCAGGCTGATAAATTGATTTCGCTCTCTTCGCGAATCGATGTCGATCTTAATATCCTTCCACGAAAGTCCATCGAACTGACAAAGGAACCTGCTTATTCACCCATATAAACCGGCACATACATATATGTACACCTATATAGATATACATGTATATTTTTCCATCCTATCTTGAGCAACCGCTGATCGTAATAAATACGTCAGTCAACAGGTCTACGAAATAATTTATACTGATCTTTATTGAACAATCGTGAGTATACATACGTCTTGACGTTCGTACGTGTTGATGATAACCAGGCAATAAACCTTTGCGCAATTTACTGTAGTTTCACGAAAATAAATAAAGACATTCTAAATAAAGAATTCTAAAGAAGATTTAAATAGAGATTTCTTTCAGTTACTAAAAATTTCATTTGGATATTTTATTAGATTCGCGTATTATACGTTCTACGTATTATTCGATAAGAACCCGCAGTTTAGAGACAATTGATCTTGATTATTAAAAAATGACTAGGAAGAATAGGATAAAGTGACAAGAATACGAATATGAAAGAAAAATGTTACAGAGAATAATCAGCCGATAACATTATATTGGAGCCCGTGATTTAAATTAAAATTGATCGATTTGACAAAAAATTGAAATGAAAGTAATTCAACCATCTGTCTCTGACCGATTTTATGATCGTTTCAATTACAGTTATCCAGAGTAGATGCGCTCCATAGCGACAAGATCGTCACCAGATTTTTCCCTAAGACTCGCTGAAAAGACTTGACGAAAGACCAAATACTACGCGATCCTCGTATCATTTTCCCTTCGCGTGTTCTGCGAGTATCTACGCGAGCATTGAGGAACGAGTGACGCGCGCTCGTAATTTTCGGAATCCTTCTAACAGCATAAACGCCCAGTTGATGTTTTCGATATCGCGTAATCGTAAAGTGCGGCTTACCGCGCGCGGACAGTATCACGCGCCTTTGTAACGTTCGTATAAATTTTCGAGGGCGAGGTGCCGCGCGTTTTTTGCCGGCTCGATCCGTATTAATTAGCATAATTTCAGGCGCGCTGTCGGCTGGCAGGTGGGACAAGAGCGAGTTCGTTTCCGGCAGCCGCCGCCGTCAACCCGGGCAGCGACTTGATTTATTTAATAAAATTACAGACGAAAGAAAAAACCGCCGGGCTGCCCGGGCCCACGTATACGCGATCGCGACGCGATACCACCGCTGGCATTCCGCGTGGATCCGCCCGATCGATACTTAAGCAAATAACGGTAATGAAAATAAATTGAACAGCCTGGATAAATAGAGGCCGGTTAACCTGCCTGAGTTAAATTAACCCGCCGGATCGGACGAAAGTAATAATTGATTACGCGACACGAGCTATTGGCATGTAATTGATCCGCGAGAAATGTAATTATGCTTACACGCCAGAATACGCGATAACTGATCGAAGGAAAGTGAACGATTGCGTTAATTGTGAGACTACAGGTCGATCGTGAAGATACAAGATAAAGATCGTTCGACCAAACGTTGTCGAGTGTAAAATGTGTTTATATCGGGTAATTAAAATTATATAATTATATATATTATGATATTATAAAATTATAATTATGTATGTTATAATTATAAAAACAGACGAATGCTTCTTGTTGAACGATCGGAAGTCAGAAAGAATCTGATTTTTAAAAATATGTACGGTTGAATCGATTCACTTGTCCGAGAAGAAACAAGGGTTAATTAAACTCGATTACAGTCAGAATACGCGTGATGTTGTATTAGACTTGCAATTTCGAAGCAAAATATAAAAAGTCTTTTTTAGTCTCGATAAAACGACTCGATCGTCCGATCTATTTAGACACTAGTCGCAGTGACGGCGAACCTTTTTGAGAAGTAAGTCAAAATTTTGTTCATTATTTTTTTTTTTTGGGGGGGTCACTAAGTCAGTGGTGTCACTTGGAAACGGGGAGGGGAGGATGGTTAAAAACTACTTTTTTTTGGTTCTCACTTTTATAATCCTCTAAAAAGTATACGTTTCCTTTTTGTTTGACAACTTTTACTTTTGCAAGTGAAGAGCAAGAAATAAATGTCGACGTCAAAAAATTGATATAAAAGGGGTGACATCATGCCCAGTCACCTCTGCACTATTAGATATATATACTTTATTTCTTAATATTTTTTATTGTCTGTTCTCTCTTTTATTCTATAAAAAACTAGCAAAGCTACCCATTCTGAGAATGGGATCTAGTGTGTTTTTTAGTGTTTATTACATCTGTTTAATCGTAAGCGCTAAAAATACCTATATGTATACGTAACCAAGTCGTAAATCCTCCATAAAACACATTTAGTTCTCACTTTTAAGCTCTAACCGAACACTCGTAATTTTCTTAACATGTTTTTGAAAAGAGGGGTTCGAAAAATAATTAAAATTCTTTTATATATATGATGATAAGTTTATAAAAATCAACGCGTGGATCATTTAAAAAGCCTGCGTGGGTCAGTGTCTGACCCGCGGGTCGTAGATTCGCCATCATTGCACTACAGTTTGCCTAAAACCAATCTTCGCTCAAGGCCGTTTTCCTTATTTATCTCTCTCTCTCTCTCTCTCTCTCTTTCCCTTAAAAATTCTATCAGTCAACCATTCCAAGATCCCCGACGGATGCAATTCCTGTGCAAATCTCGAATCTCTCCCACGAAGCTTCGGCCGACATTCAATTCCGCTGGTCCGCGACACACCTACGGTAATATCGTAATAATCTGTATCGCGGGTCGAAACGGTTAAAATAAACGCCGCTAACACGCCGATCCCGGGGCCCGGATCGCGCACACCACAAAGAGAAAATCACTCCAAGTTCTTCACCTGTTAGGTACTTGCTACCGATTTCGCGCTACGTGCACGGCCAGCTCCGCTGGCTAGCATCTTGATACACCGGCGCGGTGATCGCGAGCGTATTATTACCCCGCCTAGTGGCTAGCTTCGAAGATTACACGTCTACGAAGTCGGCGCTGCGGCTACGGGCCGATCTCTCTCTCTTTCTCTCTCTCATCCCCCTCGGTCTACCATCGAATTTGTATCAGCGATATGCGGCGCGAAAATTTGCATATCACCAGGAGACAAGTCTGCGCGGGAGAGAAGACTTCATTTTTACCCCCTGATCACCGGCCTTTCGAAGTTGGATCGAACGTTTCGATCCTCGGATGCACGTTTAGATCTAATGGTCCTCCGCGTGTCCGAATGCAGTCGACAAATTGGCGTATCATATTGGCAATTTGGCAGAAGCCGGCTATCAAATCGAAAATGCGGACCGTAGATAACCTGGGTTGCGAACGTTCTCGACGTTTTCTAATAGTTTCGTTGCGCGAAAGATGGCGAGAGGAGAATTGACATTGTGAGTGATTTCTGCGAGAGTACGTACTGCGGTGTAATTGTTGGATGTGACTGATTAGTAGAAGAGTTATAAGATTTTATACTGATCTTCGATGAAAAGTAAATTACTGCTTTTGGCAGTTCTCAGTTGCTTTAATTGTCGACGAAATAAAGGCTGTAGAGTGTAGATGAAACGTGGTATAATTGGATAATATTAGAATTGGAGTTTCTAGATTTTTTAATTATCTTTTTTTAATTAACTTCTTTATTATTAACACGTAGTACGTAACCAATGCTGCTTGAATAAAATGGCTGACGATGAGTATTAATAAATAATAGTTAGATAGTCTGGAATTGGACGCCGATACAGAAATTAAAACGAAGACTACGCAATTTCTCATATTTTTCACACGTGTATTAATTTTTGTTAAAAACGTAACTCAACAAATTGAAATAAGTAGAAGATGAAAGCCGATTTTTCATTTCTGTAAACAAAATAGCAAAATTTTATACGGAAATTTTGCAAATTCAATTATTCAAACGACTATCTATAATTTCTTCCCTGCTTTTCGTCCAAAGACACGAAGCAACTCTTTTCTCGACACCGTAATAGTACAGCTCTTAAATTTTCTTCGAAATCATTCTTCAAACATACGAATTACCACTTGTTCGTAAAAAAAAAAAAAAACTTATCGATGCTTCTGACAAAGGCTCGTGAAACATAAATTTCGCTCGTTCGATACAGAGTGTGACGATTAGCTACTGTAAAAACAGCAACCGGACGCCATTAGCCCCCTCCGTCCAACTCGTTATCTTCCACGTTATGCGTATTCGAAGGAGCTGCTTCTTAAGAAGTCGTCGTTGTTTTTTCGTTTTGCAGAAAGGAGGAATAATGAAACGGAAATGCTCTTCAATTGTTATTCGGTGTTTATTACGCGGTCGTAATTGTAAAATCGCGGCTGTCCGAGTACGTGTAAATCAGCCTTTAACCAGCAGTGCCAACCGTGGCGCGTTCCATTAGCATAGAAATGACACGTTGATCGACGCGTTCATATTTATTTCGAAAATCCGGCCGGCGACAAGAATATTGGTTATTTGCCGCGAATTTCGGTGGACGACGAACCAGCAATTTCACGGCAATCTGTACCGCTTTTCATTAATTAATTCTTACCGTGCGCCGCGGATGGAGATCAAGCGTCTTCGCTAAACCGGCAGCCGAATGTTTATCGTAAAACGCTTTAATACACTGTCATTTCGATCTTAACATTTAATTCCTATCCGGCGATCGGTTATCATCTACGTCACGCGATCCTTCTGCCAGAACGATTTCCTTTCTTTCTGTTTTCGTACGAGCCGATGCCTTTTCAAAAAGTCATGCTGCACCGTAATTGCCAATTTCCGCGGATCTTTTTCTTTTACGCGAAATATAAAGCCTTAAGTACCCAAGAACTTCTCTAATTAACGAAGGGAAAGTTTACAATCGCTGAAAGATATTCCGACAAAGTAACGTAAGAAGAAGGAAAGAGACTCTTGCAAATATTTTTGGTTCTTTTTAACGTGCGAGACATATACGAGTGGTATTAAAATATTTGGTATTTAAAAAAAGAAAAAAAAGAGAGGGAGAGAAAAGAATAGTCGATCGGGTAATGATTCGAAAGTTTCAAAACTACGAAAATTATTACTATAAAAATTCTTGCTGCCGGTACTTGCAATCGCTTAATTTCGTTTGAAGAACGTTGAATTCGAGACTCGTTTGAGAAATTCATTTGAAATTTACATTAGAATCTAAATAATGGCAAGTGCGATTGAAGAATGGAGGTATACTGAAAGTATCGAGGATAGAAAGAACGAGATTTTTATTACAACATTGAATGAAATTCTATGCTAATACGTGGATCTTCAGGATTCTAGGTTAGGCTGCAGATTCGAATTTCAAAGTCCAGAATTGCACGTAATGAGCACGATGGCAAGCACAATGTTCAAAGATAAAACGAACATCTTCGAGAACACGAACAGAACGAACAAAGTGTCTGGCGATGGCGTACCTACCAGTCAGTTGGAGGTAGCAAACTATAACGCGTACTAGTTCCCTGGCAGAATGCTTGAAACGAGCTCGTAATTTCGCAATCTCGCGATCCCACAATTCTCGCGGGGCGCACACCGACACGGTGTGCTGGAAAATCAAACGCGGCGTCGTGTATGCAACGGGGCGAAGATGATGAAGCCAGAAAGGCATCGACTACCCTGTGTTTACACGGCGCGGTGGTCCGCCCCGCGAGCATTAGCTCTATATCTTTGCACCGCCCAATTTCGCGTTCCTCGAATGCAAATTCTACCGAAACGAGCGGATAGCGAAATGAAGGGGGTTGCAGCGGCCACGATGACGGCCTGGTGGCTGACTTGTCCTCCGCCAGAAGCCGCTTCGCCTCGCCCAAGGTCCGATAGGTCGTAGAAAAAACTACGATGAAAAGATTCTACGGATCGCGAGACGAGCGGAGAATTTAAGAAGATGATTTAATGGAGACAGTCGTGGTCTTGATAAGGTAAGCGTATTGATAAGGTAAGATTTGTTACGTTTTTTTTTTAGAAAATTGAAGAGAGAAGAAAGAAGGAGGCAGCTTTTTGTAATTAACCTTCTTTTACTTGACGTAAAGAGAAGTCACTTGCTAATCATTTGCCAAACGATTCGCAGAGTTTCGTGTAATTCTCGTCCTAATGAGAAATTCATTTTCCAACTACGAGTCGAGATATTTCAAAATTGACGACTCTTTGGGTCTATATTGCTGTCGCAATATCGCAATCTGCGAGACAAATAAATAAAAACAGTCTATTTAAACTGTATTTATTCTCTCGAACAATTGTACTTATCCCGTGTGAACGAGCAAACAATTCTCAAAACAGTTTCAGACATGAATCGAAGAATGAAAATGTGGATTGCGACGTGTACGACTTCACCGTTGCGTCGAAAAACGAGAGCCACACCTTGGCAGCGGGAAAGAGGTCAGGATATACCGACGAGCGAACACGCGGCACAATGTGCGAATCGAATGAAGGTCCACGAAGGAAGAGTAACAACGATACTCGAACTAATGATACCGTCGACAAACTAATTACACGAAATAGCGGAACACCGACCCTCGTATCGCGCTGTTTCGATAATTATTTCGCGTATTCCACGAAATTACATCCTCCTGCTTCCTCGAAACGGTACACGCGTCCTCTCCCTTCCCCCCCCCCTCTGTTCCTTTTTTTAATTAAACTTTAATAAACCCCCCTATTAAGAGCATACATACAACACGATGAACACTATCGCCGTCTATAGATACATATCTAGACGAAAGTACAGTAAAATTCCATTATCCGAACTAGGGAGACAGACTACGTTCAATTGTCTGTCATTGCGGATGTTTATGCATTATGCGAAACTTAAATCTGAATGCGCGATATAATATTTAAAAACATATGAAATATATATATATTTGGAATAAATTACTCGTTATAATTTTTAATGTACAAAAATACACGAGATATTTAAAGCAGAGCGTTTGTTTCAATTTTTATCTCTATTTAAGTTTCATTATTGTTGCTATTATTATTATTTTTATCGTAGAAATTCGCGCAAAAATTTAATTGTATCTGAGAACCTTCTATCTAGGAATATTATCATTCACACTGTCAAAAATTGTTTGATCGACCAAGTTTATTTTGTTCTAACCGTTCTAAGAAGCAATTACCAATCGACCATCAGTTCCAATGAACTAAATAAAATTCTATTCCAGTATAGTCCCGATATGGACTCAGTATCTGAATCGAACACACTACGTGTCCCTAAACTGTGCACATCCGCCTCCATTCGCCCTTAAAAACGTTTCCTCCTGTCAGCTCGGAGGACATCGTCGGACGTTTCATCGCGAAAGCCAGTAATCATGCTAGTCGAACTTCCAAAATTGGTTGGACGCGTACGCAGGCCAAACGATACTTGTTTTCTTGCTCGGAGGCTCGATAATTAGCCTCGTTCCTCGGCAATTTAGTTATTTATTCGTTACACACTGAGAAAGAGAAAGAAGAAGAAAACGATGGCGTATGACACCGACCAATGGTGCCTGGTCCTCGGGTAACAGGTACTTCCGGTGCCAGGAGGCGGCCATCTCATTGTCATTACGTCACCAGAGGCTGTCATTTCGTTTTTTAAGCATCCGTTTTTCTCACCGCGAGGATAGAGGGCTTGATGATCGTAATTACACCGGAGCCGCTTCCGAGAAGGACGTTTTTAAACAGATACGCGCGTGCGTGCACGATCTGCTTCGAAAATACGCTCGATTGATCGGGGACCTGAACCGATCCATGAACCGAACTGGTTAGTACGGTTTCGAGGGATATTCGAGATGAACAATAAAATATATTTGTATATATTAATATATATTCTAGTGGGAAGTAGTTTGAATCGAAATAAGAAGGAAATCAAGGATACCAAAGTTGTATCAGAAGTTTTGTTTTCTTTTTTACAATAATAATTCGCGTACTAAAACAGAAAAAATATTCAAGATGAATTCTTTGCAATTCAGGAGGGCATTTATTACTTCAATCCACCTAGGTACAAATAATTTGCATTATTTATATAATTTAAGTAAGCAGCGATTCGTAGGAGTTGAGCTTGAGAGTTAGTAATTCAGAGACGAATGTACTGTGAGCAAAAATAAGTCTAGAATATGGAGTATGATTTTTTCATCGCGATTGTTATTTCTGATTCGTTAAGTGCGTATGCATTTAAGAGATTGAATTATCATTAGACAAGTTTACACACAAAACATTACAAACTACAATTCACATAATTATAAGTGCTTTACCTAACTAATTACAAGCGAGTTAGAATATAAAATGCTCTAAAAGAGAAAATGGCACTAATGGCTCTAAAAAGGAAATATACACTGTTAGTTGTAAATTGAATTATTCCCGCGATGAAACATACATGGGGAAGAAAGTGAAATTACAGCGGGTGACCCTGAGAAGCAACAAGCGCTTCCTTAATTTTTTAACATAAATCGTACGAGTTATTGTGTATGGTTGCACGGAGATCGGTGTACATAAATATATCAGTTCATTAAAATAGATAGGTATAAGAAACAATTAATAGCCCGATTGAAAGAAGGCGTGCATTCGTTTAAAAAGCGTTTTTCTGTCACGGTTCTGATGGCAAGATTTAATAGATTGGTCGTTCGGAAAACGTTCTAGCACGATTTATGCACATTTTGTTCAATGATTGATGAACAGTTACGGGAAACCAGTCGCTGGTTTATTTACAGATCCAGATGCTGCAGTGCTTCGTATTCCGATGTTCATTAAAAATTTCATTTGGTCATTTCTTTCTTGAAAATTTGAAGTGAAATTCCAATCTCTCCTTAGATTTTCTTTTCCTATTTATGTTTATCGTAAAAATATGAAATTGCACATCCACAGTCTGATAATTACTAAGTTCCATTATTCTTCGTAATTCTTATTTAATATATTTTTTTTTTTTTCTTTAAGAAACTGCACTCTTTGGCCACGAAATTAATTAAAATAGCAAATCAGTTTTAAACGCAAGAAGACAATTATTATTTATAACACAACGATCACTTGAAGCAAGTTGAAATTATTAACAACTAAAATCATTGGAAAGTTCAAACAATAAGAAGCAACTGACAAACAAATAAAAATTTCCCACCAGTTCATTTCTCCAGCACGCTAAGATAAAGTTCATCAAAAATTTAGAGTTATTATTATCGCGTCTCACATTATTTCACCAATCTACCGTACCGTAACAATTGAGAACCAGTGGTAAACGAATTTTTGGGAACGATCAATGAACGGCCAACAATAGACAAGAATTCGATTCGGTGCTGGATGATCGATCAAAATGGTTTAACGGTGGGGAATTGCCATCGTTATTACCGGACACGGACAAAAATCGGCCGGCGGTGGAGGGCAGAGGAACGGGGGGATGCCGCGCGCGCCAAACAAATCGTGGCTAATAAGAAGTTGATACATGGTGGCGAGCTGGAGGGGGCCAATACATAAAAATAAGATAAATTTTACACTTGGCTGGTGATGAATGGCGGGATGAATTATTGAATAGTTAAACACACAGCGCCGTACCGGGGCCAGCTCGCCCCGAGCCCAGGCCCAAAGCCGGATCGGTGCATCGTTCGCGGCCAGGGCCGCTTGTTTCGCCGCGAAATCTCCGATTCCATCTCGCTTCCCGCCTGTCATCTCGCCTCCCTTTCGCGTAACTCGCCCATTTCCCGCATTCTTCTTAATAATATTCCTCGCCAAGTAAGACAACTGACGATCTATTTTGTTGAAAAAAGTAATCTCAAGGTTTGAATAAAGATACTCTCCCGAATGAAATTTTACGATTGAAAAATACTTTGAGTATTATGAAGTAATGCAGTTTCTTTCACGAGTAAATTGAAATTCGAAAAAAAAACTCCCAAGATCCGAGGAATTGATTTCTTTCGACTACAGCTTAAAAAATTCTGCAACTATTAATCGAAAATAGAGAATTGGAAAACGAAAATTACAAGAAAATTCCCGAAATCTCCCACTAGAAGATCAAAACTCGAAAACCCGAGTCAGAGATTCTCAATATTTACGCTAAAGTTAATTACTAATTCGCGAATTGGCGGTACGATTTCCAATTTAGAGTAGTCGGGGACGCTTAGTGAACAGTTTTCGAGCAGTCAATTAATGCTTTTGTCCACGCGTTGAAGAGACTCTTTCAAGAGGAAAGGCGAGGCGAAAGACGCCGGCGCTCGTCCGTTCCTGCGGCATAAATTCACCTGCACGTTTCACTTCGTTATGGCTCTATTCACAGTGCCATAACCACGAGGACGGATATTCCTTGCTGTGCGGCCCATTCACCATTGGCCGGGGTCCCTTTGGGACCAGCAACCCCGATCGCGGGTGGAAGATGCACTGCGCGTCCTGCCGATTGTTTAATCGCTTCGTGCCCACTCTCCTCTCCTCTCCTCCTATCGGTATCCTTCGTGGAAACTTTGTTTTCACGTGGACCGGACGTTAATTACAATAGACAATTATTTACAATAGACCTTCGAACGAGAACAGGAATATTTATTCGGGTGGTGATTAGTTAATCTTCCCTAACGACGCGACGTGAGAGAATTATTTTCCGTTCCTTGTTTTACTGTTGTAATGTTATCAGTAAAAATATGTTATCAAAATTGATGAATATCTCAGTAAATTTGGTAGTAACTCGTTAGGATGATTTATCTCTGTATGAGAGAATTCGTTTATTTCGTTATTCGTCGTATTTATATATACTGCTTTTATATTTTGATATGCACATGTGTAATGTGTAAAATAATATATGTCGCATATTTTTGTTAAAAGGCATATGCGCGTATGCGTTACATATCTATTTCACTGTAATTGGTTACGAATAAAATTATCAAAATGTTGCATGACACTATTATAATAATACAAGCATTACAATATATGTAATAATACAATATTTCGTAACGATGTTGATGTTAAACAATAAATGAAAGTAATAGTTGAACTATGGATGTTTATGCACGAAAGATATGTAAAAATCATCTGCAAATATGCACGAAAAACGTGCGAATGTGCAAATATGCAAAAGGCGTATACAAACATGTACAAAAAATAGGCAAATATGCACGAACCACAGGAACATTTGCATAATTTTCGCGTGTATTTACATAAACATCCACAGCTAATTATTAATGAAATTTAACGAGTTACAAGTTATCCTAATAAATGTTTGATCATGAAATAAATGGCAGTCTAACTTGTCAATAATATGGAAAACTATAACCAATATTAATTTCTTATTCATAAAAGCAAAGGAAAATACAATTACAGAGAATTAACCAAAGAATGACCAACAGAATATGATATCTTGTTTGAGGAGATGTGAGGATTCTTTTTAAAGAACGAGGTTTGTTTTTTTTTTTGTTTGGTAATTAAACAATTACAAGCGAGATAGGGTATGCTTGATATGATATTCAAACAGAGTTAACGAGCAATTATCTCTTAATCAAAAGCAACTTTTATGAAACTTATCAACTTCTAAGTATATTAAATCATTTTTTAAGATCTCACGAAAGGATCCTCTTATGACTTCACAGTTTTTTATCCACTGCACATTCATGCTACGTGCACACGTTCCTATATTTTCTCACATACTTGCTACTCTGATATCTCACTTTATTCTTATATCATTGCATTGCAGTTTTCTAATTCCTCTCACTAAAAAGAGAAGTGACACCTAAACGATTGCAATTTTATTTATTTTCACTTCGATGAACAAAGAATACGTGTCAGATAAATATTTCCAAAAGCTATTTCTACATTGTTTAGAAAATTTACAGAATCTATAAAAATAGAAATTCGCACAAACATCGTGTAACTAAGCTCTTATCAAGTGGACTATAGATTTTTACACAAATTCTCACTTTTATGGAAATACCTTAGAATATAGTGCCCAGAGAATGATTTGTTTTATCTATTAGATATTTTAACGGAATGTTTACATGTATATCTTCATTTTCAACTGCATAGAAACCACGAAAGATCTACTTGCAACGTGTGAAATCGATCAATCTCCGTTTCGCTCAGGCAGAGGTTGAAGAAGATCTCGCTGAACATTCTCTCAACGACCTAATGTCCTCTTCTACATCCAATATTCCAAACGAAAGGGGAATCGAGCCCGAGACAGTTGAAAATGCATGTCGCGAGCCGGAGAGACGTTCGAGGAGTCAGGGTCGGAAGCGACATGGCAATATGTAATGGGGCACCAATTATACACGTGACACGGGGCATCGTTATAATTGGATACGAGGTGTTAAATCTGCTGGGTGTGGCTGGTTACGGGAGTTATGAGTGTTCCAGCAATAATGGTCTTGTCGCGGGCTCTGGCTGGCTATACATATCTCTCGCACGAGCGAAACGCATCACGGCGCCGACTAACGCGAGGGGAGTCTATTAAATTACAGCGTGTGCTCGCTGCGACGTAGAAAGTAGGTAAACGATATCCTCCTTCGGCTACGGAATTAAATCTTGCCCCGATCGTACCGATATCTAAACCGTTCGCCGACTCTGCCAACCAGCCGAGTCTCTTCCGTGAACTCTGTTTGAAATTCCGAAGTTACTCCATTCTGACCGTGTACAAGCTCGCGAAAGTACGCTCGAGAATTTGCAGCATTTAGATTTGCGCAATTAGTTCGCTTCATAAACTGAACTTGAAGTCTACAAACAATATCGTTCCTTAAAATTGTAAATTATAACATTTGCTTACGACTTATCATCTTTTATTATCATCGTAGCATTACGAAGATCGATTGGAATTTTTAATTTTAAACTTTCGAAGAGAGGCGAAGATGAAAAATAATTCTAATTTGCAAGTGTCGGGTAATTGTTACGTAAGGGCGAAGAGAAGACGAGAGAGAAACTCCGCAGAGAACGAGGCTACCTAACTCGAAGACGTTTGGTCAGCTTGAATGGAAGAAAGGCCTCGGAAGCAGATTCATTTCAAGGCTATAAACGCACGTTAGAAGACCATAAGGTTGCGCGGCAATTACTTAAGAACAAATCAGCCGAAACCCGGCCACGATGGCCGCGTTGTCCATCAAGAATTCATCGACCTCTCGGTGAATGGTTCTTTAGCTGTTCCGGCAATTCCCGAACCCTGTTAGCAGACGCCTTCGGCTGAGCCCGGTGCAATTAAAAGATAGGAACGCTGCTTCGTCTTTTTCCCTTGCCGAGCGCAATTACAAACAGATCGAAAAAAATTCCTCGAAATGAATTATCCTATGGTTTATCAGAATGCAGGTTTTCATCCAGCATATGGAATGAATCATTCCATAAAAGACTCGAAGCGGTAGTTGTATAAATCTCGAGTCTTCGAAACTTCAAGGCTCGATCTTGAAAACTTTTCAACAGCTCCTGAGCATCCTTCGACGGTCTTTAATGTTTTGAAATCTTGAGCTTCGTACGATAATAGTCCTGAAAAGTCTCTAAGATTGAGTTTTGAAGCATCGAAGACTCGAGACAGCAAATATATATTCTTGCAATTGTTCCTCACGACGATCACAAAGATAAATTTACATTTCTCGAGCCGCGAATGACCGAAGGTCTGAAAGAAAAAGTACTCGGATCAATCCGAGAGGATTGCAAGAGGAGGAGGAACTTTAGATCTAAGGGTCTAAAAAAGCGCGAGCGAATTCGCGAGCAAGGGAAGAGGAATCCGAGTTAGTCGGCGGGATTTCGGTGGTGTGCGTAGTTGATGGATCGTTTGAAAAGAGATCGGGAAGGGGGGGAGACCGTTCTCGGGCTCGAACGAGAGCGAAGCTGACAGTCGAACGGCCGAACACCGGAGAGAGACTGACTGACTAAAGTATAATCAGGTTTCGACTGAGTCCGCGGCCGCATGTAATAACAGTAATCCCTTCGTTCGCCAGTAATTTGGCCGTTCGCTCAAAAACTCCAAATTATAGAAGCTGCTGTCATTAGGCCACGGTGAGCACCGTGCATCGCGGGCCACCTTCTTTCCCGAACCCTCGGGAATTTTGGGGAAACTCACCGGCCCGCCATCCCCTTCTTGTCGATCGTTAGCGTCGTCGAACGCTTGAACGGAAGGATCGATTTCCCGCGATTTTCACTGGAATTCGAATTGCCCGATCTGTCGTCCTTCTTGGCCCGTAATTTTTCAGATTGTTGTCACGAACGAAACGCACGTACAGGATGTTAATTACAAGGTGTGAGCCACGGGATCTACACGATATCCAAGACACCATGTCTAATTGCGAGATATTCGTTCCAAGGTTTTACAGGGGAATTATTTTGGTGACTCGGGATTTACGTTTCTCTGTACAGAGTGTATAACTGACACTGATGAAATAGGTATTGGAAATTATCGTAAGACGATTAGTTTTAGGAGAAATTTAAGATGTACGTAACATTGAAAAATAGAGAAAGCATTCAAATTGAACATTTTAAATATTAAATATCACTTAATTCGAATGCATCCAACTTGAACACTTCTAAAATGAATATTTCCAACTTGGAAAGCTTTCGATTCTAACCTCCAACTAAAACAATTCATCAGATACAATATTTCTCAATCTCTGGTCTTTCTAAACCAATTCAATCAAACATTCAAACAAACTCAGAGCTAGCGCTCATCTCTATTCGAAAATAAATCTCTGAGGTCCATCCAAGTGACGATCCATAGAAGTCAAAAATCTGTGATGTAGCCGGAGGAAATGCGCAGAAGTGGAGCGTCCTTAAAACTTACGCTCGCCTAGGATCATCAGAGCCCGAGGGAAGGACTCGTTGGATCCGTAAAAGTTGAAGGAGCCGAGGAAGAAGTAGAGAATGAACCAGACAGAACGCCCCGGGGCCACTCTCTGCCGGATAGTCGGTCTCATTCTTTACCTCTGTTCTTTATCGTATCAAAGAGAAGCTAGTGGGCACGGACGAGAAAGAGGATCGTCGACTGTACGTCTCGAAACACCGTTTAAAACTCCATTACGCTGTTCGTCCGTGATCCCCTTGATCGCACGGCGTGTATACTTTTTCAAGTCAAGAAACTCGAATCGAGAACGATCGCCGATCGTCGGATGTTCTACGAATCAAAGACGATCGAAAGGGAGCAACCCCTTGAAGCTAAGCTCCTTTTTACTCTTGAAAGATTGTTACTCGAAGCAGAGAAAAGTTCGCGCATGTTCGTCGAATATTTTTCTATTCGGTTGGAAGACTCTGTGAAGTTAGTTAAATATTGGGACTGTTCGAGAAGTTTATAAAGTGAAATGTAAGAAATTTCTATAGAATTAATAAGAAAGAATAGAATCTAATCTGTCACGAAATTTGCAGACAAGTAGTGTAGTGAAATATACAAAAATGTTGACAATTTCAATTCAATTCAAGAAAGATTTTAATGTTCTTGAATACTTTCAAATACATGCGTTTATGCGAAAATTTTTGCCCCAAATAACTTCTTATTCCTGTCAGGGATAGTAGAATAATTCGTCACAATTGCATGCTAAGAACTTTTATGAAATATTAAAAAGTCAGATTGTTGACAAAAAGTTTAAGAAAACGACGATCGGAATAAATGGCTTTTTACGAGGTAACGATCGCGGTTTGGTTTATACGCGAAAGCTTCAACTTCTGAGTAGCATGTCGAACGTTTTTATCCCCTTGATAATCGGAGTTTTATTCAAATTAGCGATCCAGGAAGCAATGTCATTTCGCGAGTTCTTTCGCAAGAGGGAAAAGCATATTTCAACCCCGACGTATCGTATCCGAAGGGAGAAAGAAAAAACAAAGAGGAAGAAAATATACGTAATACGGTGAAATACAAATATCGACAAATGTAAAATACATTCGGAGAACGTGAGTCATTATAATAAACCGGCGTTGCTGGCTTAAATTATCCTGTTGGCCGATTATGTCACGCGCTCTTTTTATGTTCGTTATGCTGTGATGCATGAATATGCATGCCCGGTTATCGACAAATAATTGTAATTATAATTGTAAAACTCGGCCCAATAAATTTCCCTCTGCGCGACACCATTTTTGGCACTAACAGTCTTTAACAGTATAATGAAATGATAAAAGATCTTGAAAATGGTATTTAGAAAGTAATTACAAGCCTACCTGTCGTTGAGATTTTTGATTTTAAATAACGCGTATTCAACTTTTAATAAGAAATAGATATCAATAATTGAACTTTTTTTTCAAAATTTACGTACAATGACGTTTAAGATGTAAAATTTATAGTGTCAAACTTGACAATTTGAATTTTTTCTGCACAATTTTACATCATTGATTCTGGTATTACTGATCATTCGATACTCATTTCTGTATTTCTTTTATAACAAGTATTTCTCCATTTATCAGTAAAACTATCGTAATTGAATGAATTTATACAAACGTTTCAAACATAGAAATTCAAATGGTTGCATATAACCAGCATTTGATAAATGCAACGTTTTAATTGCCGGCATAAAGATTAAAAGGATAAATAACGTAGATGACGAATTCACCCTCGTTAACAAGATAAACCCTCTGAGATATCAAGCTTTTCTTTAACTACACTCCTATTCAACATTTCGAGATTTCATCTTCTCGAAACTCAGCCCGTCGAGTTTAACTAGATTAAGAAACGTCGTCGGTCCAAGGAACGTCGAAATCGAGGTGCCATCAAAAATTTTCTATTCGCTAAGCCAACGATGCTGGCATCGTCACGCGATGAAAAAGAACGAAGGGAAAAAGAAAGAGAGTGGAAGGCAAGGAAGCTAGGCCGATTCGGCTATATCTCAACTAATTACGAGCAACGTATGCAAACGATTCGAGTAAAGTTCAGGCGGATATTCCATAGCCAGAGGCCTTCCCCTTATTCGCAATCAGTGCCGCACTCCGTCTCTGTCAGCTTAGCACCGGTTATCCCCGGTCTATCTTTCTCTTGATGTATCGAACATTACACACGTATATGTATCGTGTGTCGCGCAGTACCTGCGCCTATATTTATGCGTGTCTGATATAGCTGCGCGAGCGTGCGAGTGTCGCGATCGAGACGCGCGTGTGCACTCGCCTGCATTTCCGTGTAAGTATCCGCGCGCGACGCGAAAATTAAAAGTCGCCGGATCGTATTGCCCTCGTTGCTTAAACTGCCCTATCTACTATTACGAAACATCCGAAGGAGACTCGTGTTTTATCAATTTATTCGTGCCATCTTTGCTTCTCCTTGTTCAATTTTCATCCGGCTGTTCTCCAAAATATATATCTCCGCGTTTACATCTTTTCGACTATCTTATTCTTTTGGAATATTTTTTTTTTTTTTTTATAATGGAAATAAGAATCTAATGGACGTAGTAAATTTTGCAAAAATTTCTGTCAGAAGAACAGTGGATAACGTTTGTCTGTTATGTAGATTTGAAGCATAGACTACAGATAATTGAAATTTGTAAAAAATACTCGATAGAATAAACCAGTGTAATAGTGAGAATTTGATGAAACAAATCTGAACTTTATAAAGATATATCTACATAAATTGGAATAAACGCACTTCAGTAATATCGATTATGTACGGTCTCGGAAACATTGACTCAAAGTCATAAAGTTAATCTCTTTCAAGGTCATAAAGTTAATCTCTTTCAATCTCTTTCTAAAATATTATTTTTTACGCGACTTTTCTGCGTATATTCACAATTCTTGGAATACACGTGCTGCAAGAAACGGTAAACTTACAAGGAGTGTTGCGAAGATCTTAATGCTTTCAACCATTCAATGTTGTTATTCCTAGCGTTAAAGATCCAACAGCAAGACTTTCAATGTTTTACGATTTTACGATTTATTCCACGATAATTTTATGATTCTCTCGCCACTCGGAACTCTAATTCGACGTTTCTAGCCACCGGATTACAAAAGAGAGCACACCAGCGTTCATCTAAAACACTGAATCTGAGGATATGACGTGACAAAACCAAGAAACAGTGTCGCGAAGAAGACGGTGATCAGATCACGGTGTGATTACAAAGTGGACAGGCATTCAACGTGAAAGATTCTCCTATTACCCTTCCATCGTAGTGCAATAATGACGAATCTCGACCGAGCTCTGTAATTTACGATCTATACATATAGCAAAGCGTCGTGTTAGCGCATAATCGATCGTGTTCATGTGAAAAACATCGCCTATAGACTGTTTGAGGCTTGAAATCGGATGAAATGTATGTCTTTGAAACGACTGGCAAACGTTAAGTCCACCATTGGACGCGCTTTACGTGCAAACACCCTTCTTCGATCCCATTAGCACCGGCTTTAGACACATGAATTGTATATGCGCCGCGTCACGATACTCCGTGGTCTATCGTTCTCCTGAATGGCTAACAAATTAGTATCCTTATGTTTCCCCGCTTTCCTTTCTCCGATTTTCCAAACTGTCCGACAGATCTGTACGCGCGCCTAATGAAGAGAAACCCACCACCCCCAACCCTCCCCCACTACCTGTTTCTATAGAGCTCATTTTCCAGATTTTTTTCGGTCATTCTCGCAGGTCACGATAAACGTGGAGAAACGATCATTTGAATAATCCAAATAATGCAAACATAGATCAAATTAGAGACAAAGTAACGAGGACAGAGGCAAATATAAAATATATCCACGATTTCTCTTTTTATGATAGAGACAGTTGCTATTTTTTGTCTTTTTTTTTTTTGTTAGTCGTATATTACGTAAGATGTTGGTAATTGACGTCGAGACATGTGGAGGGAAACGAGAAGATAAATTTGATATAAATTGAATTACTGAAACGCTTGCAATTAACGTAACGACGTTCGCTTCGGTGTGATTTCCGTGGTTTTACGGCCGTCGCTTACGAATTCATCAAACGACTTTCGTTTTACGTTCCACAACTTTCTTTCTTCATCTAGCCAATAAATATACGGACAATGTTATTTCCATAATGCACAGAGTAGACGATCACGTGCACACGAATATTCGCCATCGATATGGTAAAACGTCAATTACTTTCTAAATTGCTGACGTACATACATAAAAGCGCGTCAATTGTACGATCTAATCTCGCGGAAAACCATCTGGACAGACCAATCTCATAAAAAGTTCAATAAATTCTGATTGAAACATTGCTGTGGATTACAAGTGCCTGCGTGTAGATATAGTAGACTTTCACGTTTTTATTTGGATAAAACCGATCGGTATTTTGTGATTATTCCTTTTCGTTTGACTAGGTAGACTTTTTATCGACGAATGATAATTGGTACATATAGATTTTCAGACAAACTGATCAAAGATTCCGTTCCGTAATATTCTATAAATTAAGCGGAAGTCTACTACGAAAGTATTTAACTCACGAAACTGACATTCGCATAATCTATCACCATTTTGCTAAAATTTATTGCCATATACAGTTTCTCACAAAAGTATTCGAACACTTATTCATTATACTATTAATAAGTTTCGTATTATACGAAACTATATCTTTAATATCTTTCAGACTGAAGAAGATTACTCATGTTGTACAGATACCAGATTTTATATTAAATCTATGTTTGCAATGAATGTCTCGTAATTTCTATGTAATGGAAATAAGTGTCAAATATTAGTACTTCCTTAGAATACCACCACCCGGCGCCACCTGCTACTTTACGTATATGTTCTAACGGTTTACGTTTATGTAATCTTATAACCATACCACTTCTATACATTTATTTTGCATTAAATTTCGAAATATTTCATAGAACATATACAAAATACGACCAAAAATGTTTTACGATAAGTGTCCACATACTTCCGTGAGCCACTATACATTCGCAGATCATTTATGTGCATATATGAATCGATGGATAATTATCCAAATGAGACACAATACGAGACACAATGTTACCAACCTTTTTCCATTCCGACGTCGTCTCTTGGTGGCATAAACGGTTCCCAGCTGGCTCATGGCGACCGGGTTGTTGGGTCCCGACGCCGTGGTCGGAGTCGGTACCGGCGCCGAGGTGGGCGTCATCGCGGGATCAACGACGTGGGGCTGAGGGTGAGAGGCGGTCAGGGTGAGCTGAGGTCCCGGGGGATAGCATGCCGCCGTCACGTAATCCGTCGCCGCGAGGGACGCGCTCGCTGGTCCACAAATCCCGGCGACCACCCCCTGCACTCCACCCCCGATGCTCGTCCCGTTACCACCGCCACTTCCTCCTCCTCCTCCCCCTCCTCCTCCTCCTCCGCCGCTTCCTCCACCACTGCCAACGACACCGACAACACCCCCAACCACCCCCAGCCCCGCCGAGGCGGTCCTGTCCAGCGCGTACACTGTGCAGACCGTGACGCTCTTCTTTGACTTTGCCGACGCTACGTCATCGTTGTCTGTCACTGGCTTGTCGGCCAGCTGCCGGCGTCGAGCTTTCCACTCTGGATCCCGGTGCCCGGCGTCAGGACGATGCAGCTGCGACAGCTGTTGCTCACCTTCAAACAACGTACCACTGATAACCGACACTTCACTCTACCTCTTTCCGCGCCGAAGAAACAAAAACACACACTACCGCCACGCGTCTTTCATCCGAGTATGCGTGAATCTCGCGCAGGAGCGATTGCCTGTCGATAACCGCGCGACAGTTAGAATTCGACGTGTCTGCTCCTTGCACGGACTCTCAAACGTGAAGACGGGCTGCAACGGTTCGATAATACTAAACGAGAGTTAAAATTCGATAGGAATTCGATAGATTCGAGATCAGCGACACATGCGCACAACTGTGCGCGCCGATCACTCGTAACCCAGTGTCGCGTCGATAACCTAACTCCAATCAATTACCGGCTACCGGATTCGCACTTGGAGTGACACGTTGACGGGTATCGGAACCCGTCGGATCACGGCAACGAAAAATCATCTTCCACAGCCCGCGGGAAGATCTCTCCGAACGCTTTCGGTGTGCACCGTTCGCGTGGTTACGAGTTCACTGTCACTGGTTCGTCGGCGCGAGAACAATCGAGACACGGAACAGTCGATCACCGTCGATTGGCGCGCGCATCACGCGGAAACAATCGAACATCGACGAGTGGCCACTGCGCCAGTACGAACGTCGATCACGATCCTGCTCCGATTACTTCGCAATTTCGGAGCACGCGCAACGTCGTGTCCCTTCGTGTGTAATATCGTTGCGACGTCACGTTCATCGTCACGTTCATCCAACAATGTTTGTCCACTGGAGAATTCTATCACTATCAACATACAAATCAACACTCACTTGGTAAGTATTCTACTCGCTACTTCCACTGTGCTTACAACGCGAGGGATTCACATTCGGGGCGGTCACGTGACAGAAGAAAAGCCCGGTTCTAACCTCAAAACCGGAGCACTGTACACGTCGGAGGGTTGTCAGTGCGATCGTCAACACGGCGTATCGTTCGAGGCACGCTTTCTCGATCAGATCGCGTCACGTGCACGCGAAAACTGAACCGTGCATCCCTCTCTCACCCACGAACACTTCACTCCCTCCCTTTCTCCTCTCCACGTCTCTCCCCCTCCTCCAAGCCGGGACGAAGCTCGTTTCCCTCCCCCTTCTTATCGGACACTTTTTCCTTTGCGGTGACGCGACGCGCGTGAAAAATGCGGATTCGCGGCCGCCGCCCGCCCGCGAACCGCACGATTTCCGTGCTGAAAACCGAGAGGTAGAGGACAGAGGTAGAGGTAGAGCGGCCACGGAGAACCCGGTGTTCGCCTGGTAGAAGCGTATCGTGTACTGGCGGCCCTGCCGGGCGTAGCATAAGTCAGAAGACCGTGGCATAGATCCGAACGGGGAATCGGGTGGTGGTTGGCGGCTGGTGGTGGTAGAACTCACCTCCTCGGCCAGAGGAGTAACCTCGACGCGATCGTCCTCGAATCGGCCGCCACCTTCTACCCCCTGAAATTACCCCGTCACTTTCAGAATCCCTTCCAACAGACATAGCCACTCCTACGAACCGACCAAGCCGACCAATCGTGCAACCAGCATGGCGCTAACCAGGCCAACCCGCTCCGGTCGCGAAGATACCATCGTGCGCGTTAAACGATTACACCTATTCCACCGGTGACCTTCTGTCCTTGTCTAGCACACCGGCCACTCCTACGCACTGGTCACCCTCTCCCTCACGCTCAAGGACGCGAAGTTGGGAATTTCGTTGGACCTAGCCGTTGTTGTTCGCAATATTCCAAAGAGCACCGCTTATTATGTTCAACGCTTCGCTCGGTTCATCCGCGTGCCTTTATCCGCGTTCGCGATCACTTGAGAACCAGGTCCCAGCCATTTCTTTGGAAATTCGTTTCCGTCGAGGGTCGATCGGGATTCGGAAGTTTGGAGTTCGAGAGTGCGTGTGGAAAGTAGGATGTTTTCAAGTCAAATCCGATCAACTCCAGTTTTCGAGTCACTATTGAAGTATATTGGAGTATTGGATTGTTGGAGTATTGAAGTATATTGGCGTATCGAAGTATTAGAGTATTGGAGTATCGGAGTATATTCAAGTACCGTAGTAATTGTAGAATTCGAATATATTGATGTATCGGAGTATCGGAGTATGCCGAAGTTTTATTAGAGTAATTGGAATATTGGAGTACTTGATTAAGTATATCTAACAACCAAATATTTGATCTTGATGGAATTTAGCTTTCGAATGACTTGGAATTATATCGGAGTAATCTTCGAATTTCCTTTTTTCATATTCAGATACGTTTTCTATAGTTAAGAATAAAAGGTAGAAGTGAAAACGCTTATGAATTTATTCACATTTATTTGATAATGTTTGTCAGTTTATTGCATCATAATTTCCTTGAAATATTGCAATTTTATCTTAGACCTATGAAACTATATTTCTGAAGTTACGTACAAAGTAAAAAAATGTAAAGTAAAATATTTCTTTTGAGATTAATGACATCGTTACATACCCATAGTTACTGAAATAGTCCGACGGAATATAAAATACAATTCCACTTATCGTATAAATGATTAAGGTAATATTTCTGTCAGATTAATTGCACGAGTCATTTTAATGTTCTTCATATGTAGGACATGATAAAAAAAAACATCTTTGCTCATTATTTAAATGAAATAATTAGATTTGACAAGAGTACAGTACAAATACCGGATATTTTACTCCATTTATAATCTACAATCTACAATTACATTCACGGTAAAAAAAATTTAACATCAAGAATAAGTTATTACGTAAATATTCATTCTTATACTCCAAAACTACAATTTTTACTAATGTATATTTACCAAGATATTATTACACAACCATAGTTAGGTAACTGCTTAATCAAAGTCGGTTTCCCCCTGTTTTTTTTTTTTTTTTTCACAAGACGATCAATTTTTCAAAAACTTGGTGTTTCATCGAATAATTTTTCTAATATTCCAATTATAAAATTTTTCTAATATACCAATAATAATCGTTCGTCATCAAACATTTCCACGAAATAACTAATTCGTCAGGATCTCAATTTTTCTTATGTAAAAAAATGTCTTCTTTTTTACCTTCTCCTGTTTCTTAATATTCCAATCGTTTTCGAAATAATGATCAATCATCGCATCAAATATTTTTCGAACGGTTCTTCACACGTGTGCAATTCCTTCTAACATGCAGTCTTTATCAAAAAAAGATTTTTTTTTTCCTATCACTGATCAGATATGCGATCGTTTCGAGGCGTGGAATCGTGACGTGTCGTCGATATCGGGGTGACATTAGGTTGGAACCGATCACCGTCGCGATCACGCTGCACACATTTTTCAGCAATTGCGACCGATATCACAGTGAGCTTCATCGTAAACAGATTGCGAACAGATCGAAACGTCTCGGTGACATGCGATTCGACGGTCTGTTTTATCTTCGTCGTTTTAGATCGCTCGATACCCAGTCACAGGCTGGTCCCTCTTGTGTATCATTTGTTGGAAGAATATGTTCGATGGCCGATACTAGGGAAAATGATTCTGAAACGCGTTTTGTATTATATACCATCACGTGTAGAAATCGAAGTTGTATGTGTGAAACACGTACCGGGGGTGTCTCGATCACTATTTGTCAGGGATAAATCCTATTTCGGTATGTCTTTCTTCTATTCCTTTAATAATAAGTAGATTGTGGATGTTTACGGATAGTTACGACAAGTACAAACGTGCAAGAGTGGAAAAAGATAAATATGAGTACGAGATATTGCTTTAATCGACATTAGTATTTTTAATAATATTAGTGAAAATGTTTTTTCCTTAATTCATCTTAAAATTTACCATTCGCGGTAACTGAAATTATGGAAATAAATCATTTGTTTTTTGAGAATTGAATAATCTTGTATGCGATGAGATATAATAAAATTAAGAAATTAATGAAAAGTAAAGAAGATAAGCTTGGATTTTAAAAGCTTCAAATAAGGCAAACATTAAGAAATTTAAGTTTTGTAGATTAGCATTATATATATATATATTGGAGCATTCCTTAAAATTTAAAGTAAAGTTTATCAAAAAGGATTTCAAAGGTCTTGATGGAAACAAAATGATAAGAAGAAAAGAGAAGGATTATCTGCGATAAGTGATCAACATCGTCGTCACTGGCATTACGTAAAACATGTTCGCCTCAATTTAAACTTTTCAATGTCTGTATCGAATGGCCTTTTTTTTTCTTCTGCAGCACTGTTCACTCTATAATGCTACAATTATCTGAAAAACATGTAGACCTAATTATAAGTTCCCAAGGCTTTTCTACAATTGTTTTTTGCTCGCGATTGCCACGTCTTTTATGAATGATTTCCTAGCAACTTTTCACTTTTGCTCGCATTTAGTTGAGTGTATTTCAAGCAAATAATAATATTTTTAGTTTCAGGGTTAAAAAAGAAAAAAAAAGAAGAACTTGTAAAAAAAATTCGTAAGAAATTTTCTTTGTTGCAAAGAAAAAAAGAAGAATTAAGGAAGTGGCTATTTTGTTTATTCACTGATAAACGGTGGCTATAGTAACGGCGGTCTTATTTTATACACCTTCTTACGAAAAATCCCATTCGCGTTAAGAATTCATTTCAGGCACGCATTTCGAACATGAACGCTATCGTTTGTGGAACCTCTTTACACGCAACAAAGACACCGGCTCCCTTCAAAAGACTATCTTCCATTCCCTTTCATTCACCGATGTCCATTCGAGATTCTTCGATTCCCCTTCTTTTCGTGTTTCTTTGCCGACATAACTGTACTGTCGATTGACAAAGTGAAAAATTAGAGAATAATTAGAGAATAATTGAAAAATTAGAGAATTGTTTAGGTCTTTTAAGCTTAGGACGTTTAGCCTTCGTAAATTTCAAGACTTTTATCTAATTCGAAGAATATTTAAGGAATTTTTGAAAATTAAAAAAAATATTTAAAGATTACCATTTTAATCTATTCAGGTAATATTCAAAAATTATTAATTTTGGAATATGTAAGGTACTTTTAAAAATTAAGACTTTAAATTGCGCATACTCTTTTAAGAAAGGTTTCTAAATTTTTCTAATTTCTTTTTCCAAATTTTCATTCTACACTTTGAATCTAATATAGCCATTTAGTATTTTCTTCTCCCATCTTCCTCCATCTGCTCACGTCATTTGTGCACATCCACACACTGGCACTGTGGCCCATTCGTTTCCTTTTATCGGTCTAGGTCACGCGAATTCAATTTGGCCGCAAATCTTGTTTACTTCTTGGGGGAAATGGAATTTTGACAACTTTTACTTTCCTCTCTTTATAGATAAGGATGCCTGTTAATCTCTGATTGCACTTTTCTATTATTCAAGTATCGAAGATATTTATATTTTAACATTTATAAATCATAATAGATATTGATCAATAATTCGTTCGAGTATATAAATTTTGGAAATTCAACAAAGATACAAAATATTCTTTATAGTAAAATTTCCAGAAATAATCAACTCCAAACAATATAATTGTTGCAATTAATATTGCGAACGTTCGTTTCTATCTATTTTCTCGCAACGTAAAATTGTTTGTTCCTTGTCAAGATCAAAGCGTTACAAATTATATTCAATCTTCTTTACGTAATTACCATTTTATCCAATGCAATCTTACGCACACACCTTCTAAATAAAAAATTTAGCATTCAATTCGATTCATTATCAGTGAAAAAATAAATTCAAAGAACTGTGACGGTGAGTAAAAAATTCAAATTCTTTCGCAGGAAAGAGCCACGTTCAGACCGAATTCTCGCGCCATCTGCCGCCTCCAGAAGTCACCAATCTCCCTCTCGGTAATTGCAGGATTACCAACCGGTAGAACCGAAGAGCGGAAGTGGAGAATCGATACCGGATATCAACAGAAGCCATCAACTTCCATCGCGACTGGTATTCAAGCAAAGTCAACAAAACCGAGTGAGTCACTTTAGTTAATTTCGCGGAATATTTCCGATTTTCAAAGTTCTGTGTCTTACGACGTGTTTCACCGGTGTTTTTCGTTTGAAACACGTCGGCGGCACGAAACCCGCCGATCTGTCGCTATTCCGTGTCTCGGCAATAATGGACGACTAGGGATAATGGGCCGCCGTGTAACAAAAGCCTTGCTAACAATGCAAAACCAGAGGCTTAATTAGATAAATCATTGTTTTGAGACGTAAACCCGCAATCAGGGCCCACGAGCAGCGCGGCGCAATTGATGCCGCGATATCAACGACACGCCGCGCGCACCGCGCTCGCGTAATTGCGTGCTATGAATAATTACTTGTGCAACGGACGGACAGGGGTAGTCAACCACCGTAATGCTGCGTAAAACTGAGAAATAGCAGGGCTTATCACGTGGCCGCGCCCCGCGTTGCGCGATTAACATCGTCCTCTTCCACTCGCCAATGCGTTAAAGTTCCACGCTCGCAATTTATGTTATCCCCTCGATATTTGGATGAAATGTGTTTTTTAACTTCGAGAGATTTCCTTCGGTTGATTTCTCTCTGGGGAGGACTTGAGTTGGAGGAAAGTTATGTGAAAACTGAAATAGGAACAAATGACAGTAATCTTTGGACCAAAATTACCTTTGCACGCAAATCAAAACGACTAAGTACTAAAATTTTAGATTTGGATTGGTTATTCTTGCATTGATGTAAAAATGAACGAAGAAGGAAGAAGAGTATCTCGACTCTTCTGTGAGAAAGGCGTTTGTTGCTTGGTTTGCAATAAAGCGAAGTCTCGAGTTCTCACATGTTCCGATACTAATTTCCTCGTGGCAATATTCCCCAGGGGATCGAGTTCCACGAAAATCGAACGATTACATTACACTTGAAATGATACTTTATGATTTTTCCACTCTTGAAGTTTCGCGTGCCTTCAAATTACTAGGTTTCCCCGAGAACAAAGCTTATCTCGTGCTCAAGGCAACTGCCAGACATTGAACTTGTTCCTCTTCGTTTCTTAACAAACAAACAAAATTTCAATTGTACAAGTATTTGTTTAAAACTCATACGTTGACTGAAACAGAGAGAAACAGAGAGCATTGTACGACGAATTGTCGAATCGAAAGTACAGCGTCGACCAATGAGAAACGTGTGTTCCTTCCCCTCGACCATAATAATTGCCGTCGTTCTTCAAATTCAACAATCGCACTTTTCCATTTTAATTAAAATAATTAGCACGATAGGATCGGTTATTAGCCGGAGCGTTGTTATTTTTATCAAGCAAAGAGAAAGAACGGTTTGTAGGGTGGACGCGAGCGAAGGAGCAGTATGTGTTTTGATGTCGGTCGCTAGAGCCGCGTCGTAAGTCAAAGGCAAGCGGCATGTCAAACGAAACATTGAACCGTTGCCACCAACCGGGACCCCCTCAAATTAGCGGCAATGCTCTCTAGCGGCAGGTCTTATTGCGGACATGCGATCATTGGGACAAGTAATACGCGGTTCGGGGTACGTTGAACCTCAAAACGGCCGAACGGAACAATTTTAGATTCATGGAATCACGGTGCGACGATTATTCCAGCTGACCAATGTGCAGATCTCTTCGTAGAAGAATACATATTCAGAATAAGGCGAAGTTAGCGTGAGAGTTAGCGAAGAAAGAGACTTTCAAAAATAGCGATAATAAAGGGCTCTTTGCCTCGTTTCACGAATTTGTAATTTTCAAACATCGTGTTCGCAAAGTACGCATCCCCATGAAATAGTCAGTTAAAATATCGAAATTTTCTTGAAACCTTTCATAGAATATTCGTTATAGAGATAATGCTTCTCAACGTCGGGAAACAAGGATGTATCAGCGATGTATCAGCGTGCGAGGTAAGAAGCATTAGAGTTCGCTTATGGCAAAATGAATTTCTTGGAATGTTCGTTACTGCCTCGATTACTTGCACCGTGTTCTTCAACGAATATCTACGTATTTCCATGTCAGTCAAAACAGAGAAATTCCCTCGAAAATCTTGCTTCGAAGCGTTTCGTAGAACACCATTATAATCCTCCCCAACATCGAGGAACAAGGACCAGAAAGCAGCATGTGAGATAAGAGACTTCAGAGTTACCTCATGGCAAAATAATTTTCCAAGAAAGTTTATTACTCGCCGGATCGCTTGCAACCGTGCTCTTCGAGGCGCATCTATACCTGTGTATAAGTATATTTCCACGTCAGTCAAAACTCGTGAAACATTTCACAGAATAGCAAGGATAGATCGTTCCGAACATCAAAGAACCGGTTACCGGGAGAAAGATCCGCGTTTCCTTCGATGTGTATATACCACGTGGCGGTTACGCGCTAAACATTTATCTAATTGCTCGAGGAGCAACTACCCAGGCCGGAGGAACATCATCGAGGACTCAGGAACGTGGTGCTCTCGAACCGATGATTATCCCCGGGGCTTCGGTGGAGAGAGGGCCCGTGGAGAGCGCGCGTTACATTGTTATTATAATAAAACAAGGATAAATACAAGCCGCTTGTACACGTGATCGGTGAAATTACCTTCTTATGATGATTTTCGTGGCGGTGGAGTCGTCGGCGCGGCACGGAGGGGCGGCAGTCAGCAGCCGCCACAGTTCGCTCGGCCCTCCGAGAAATTATCAGAAATTATGAGCGAAGAAATTGGTAGTCTAGCCCGCGGTTGATTGACAGCCGGTCTGCCTGCCAGCTCTCCCTTGCTACTTCGCTGCCCCCTCCCCCCTCACCCCCTCGTTCACCCTCTCTACTCCCCGTTTTCTCAAGCTACCAACCTTTCACGGGATTACGCAGACGTCCCTCCCGATTGTCCCTCGGGACCGACCATTCTCTACGATTGCGAACCCTCTCTTGCTTCACGTTTCTCTTCCTTTCTTTCCTTTTTTATTTTTTTATTTATTTATTTTTTTTTTTGGAACTTCCTTACGAAGTAAGTTTCAAATTTGTACATATTTATTCTTTTGTCCACTTGCTCGTTCGAAGTCCACAAGGTAATTTGAATATGCAATCTGGTTTAAATTTCGTGGAATTCTTGCGGATTGACGATTGGAAAACTAGTGACAATATTTGCGTGTATGCTCGGAGAAAAAGTGGAATTTGGGAATGACACTTCCTTCTCGGTTTAGGCGTTCTGAACTATCATTTATTCTTTTGTCCAATGATTTGGTGCTTGTAATTTATCCACGTGATCTAGTTTGAATCTAGTATGGAATAGCAGTGCCATATGTGCAGACTGAAGATCATGACCATGCGTGTCTAACTTTCAAAAATATCACATTGTCGTGATTTAAAAAAATAATTATAAACGCAGATTATTACTTTACGAAAACTAACAGTGGACTAACGATCATAATTTTCATCACTCCATTTAGGAATGATGTAGCAATTCCGAAATTAAAGATAACTTCACCTTCTATTAACGTAACTAATCACATACTGGTGTAATGAAATTAGAAAATAAATAAAAAGTGAAGTCATGGGTTTAATTGAAGATAGATCCAGAGTTGTTCGTTATATAACATTTATCGATGCATCGTATTGATAATGCGTTTCTCCCTCGAAATACGTAAAGGAAATAGTTGCTCTGCGAAAAACTCGCTGAACAACGGGTTCGATAATTTCGCAGCAAAGTCGTGCCGACATCTGCGACGGGCAGACGTGGGTATTAAGCGCGAAAAAAAATTTTAATGCGACTAATCGATTCGCTGAAAACGAGTCATCGACGTTGGCTTCTCTCTCTCTCTTCTTTTTTTTTCTTCTCTTCCGTGTTCTTCTCTTCCCCCCTTCGCCCTTTTACCATTTTTCCCTCGTCCTTTTTCCTTTAATCCCGAGTTTCATAGTTGGCCGCCGTGTTACACGAGCGCGGAAGAGAAACCAGAAGAAACACGATGCAGCGTGCACGCGATGCGCATAATTCCGATAATCGAGACTTTATTTCATATACGCGCCGCGTCTTTAATTGTTGTTTATTATTCCAACGCGAGATTCCGCCGCGATACAGGGATTTCAATGCCTCCGGCGTCGTCAGCGGTTCCCGTTGTTCTATCGCGAAACGAGATTCGATGGGCGACGCCTCGTTGAATTTCGGAATCTGATCTTCCTCCGTTCCGCGCGAGTCTCCTCCGAAATTGAGGCACTTTTGAAATTCGCGGTTCTGTAACGCGCGTGCAGCGAAATAATAATGTTTTTCTATAATTTTCATAATAATCCCGCATAACGTGATTAATATTTCCATGTTTTTCTCACATATTATACGTGGAATTTGCAATTCCTTTCGATGGTATCGCGCGATCAAAGTGTCTTTATGTAACTTAAGAAAGTTAAAAGCTGTGCAATGATGGCAGATTTACATGATTGTAAATTGCAACAAATTGTGAATTTTTCTTCTTCTTCTGAAGTGTGGGCATGAATCGTCCGTAGAGGGATTTAGAAACAAGAAATGGAAAAAAATCGGCAGAGCTTGCCATGGCGTCGTGGCACGAACAAGATGGCCGCGTCTTGCATCGCGCTCCACTGCTTGCAATAATTAAAGCATACGTTCTTGACGCAAGAGTTCTCGCGAACCAGGTTTCTTTCTCCCCTTTTTTGCCGACATACCGATCGGCTCCCATTTGCGAGTCATTTTTTCACTCGAAGTCCTGGCTCGCTCGAAATTGCGCTTTCTGAATTTCCGGCAGATAAACACGAAGGAAATTATTCATACACCTAGAGTCTCTCTTGTAGTTTCAACTCGTACGTAGGAGCAATTATCATTGTTTGTGACGTAAAATGTGCTCAGCCAATTTTAATTTTCCATGTGTGCTCGGAATATCATGCTCTTCGAGTCACCAATCAAGTCTTTCATATTCAAAATTGTAAATAAAATTTCATAGCGAAGAATAATATTACAGCGACAATTAGATGTCAAAGGATTTAATCTTCCAATAGTGTGATAAAATTCGTTTCTAATATCAAACAGAAAAGATACACGCTTTCAATTGTAAATATTAGACACTTAGGACACTTTTTATTTCGAATTTACTTCAGTACTGCACGTGTATCTTACAATAAAATTGTTAATATATTAACACTTTTTTGTTGTAGAATATTACCAGTATTTATTCTAAACACCTATACAGTGTTTATTCCCGTTTAAAATGTTTCAATCGGCTGTAAAACCGAACCTATCTTTCGACTTATTTCAGATCCGAGCTTACTTTTGCCTGAAGGACCACGTTCTTCAAGTTTGATCATTATTAATCTTCAGTAATGAAAATAAGAACAAACGTCCAAGCAGAATTAAAATAAAAAAAATTTATAATTACTACGGATTATTCGACAACTTTCTTAGGTCACGCTGCTAAAGGGATTAATATGAAAACCTGGATCGATGTCCGGGTTCAATTAGATTTCGGCCGGGGAGGAAACCGTCTGACCTGGATCATTAACGATGACTCGAGCTTCCACGGAATGGTACGCGGTTCCACGGATTCGTAGTAACGCTTTAACAGGCCAATTTCACGATATAAAAGCAAGGCATGAGGACGGTGCGCTCGGTTATGCCGACGGTTTTGTTTCCTTCCACAGAATCCCCGAGAGAGTGAGTTTTGTGCGGGACGAATAAAGACCGGGGCGACCACTGCTCGGTTTTGTGTGTACTGCGCGGCCTGCGGCGTTTATTAGGGGGGCCCCGGATTTTCGTCTGACCCGTCGTTTCAACCCTGACAAGGAAATCACTTTCAACGTCCAGGCTAATTTGGCCCCGATCGGCTCCGATACAAAATTTCTCTCCCTATCTTTCGTATACGAGACGCTATAATTGCGCCAACGCTGACCGCACGGGTCGTGAGAGATCCCCTCGTCGATCGTACATCAAACTTTTTTATTCATTCGATACTTTACGCTCTTCTTTTGCTTCAAAAACTTTACGCGGATCGAGGATGGACGTCATAAGTCTGGTATCATATCTTGCACGTAGATATCTTTTCTTTAGTGGAACTCTATGAGGACAAGGTTCTCGTTAGTTTTGACTATAAAAATTTATAACGGACAGTTCAGTTATTTATGGAATTCTTGTCTGTCTTGTCATGTGAACGAAGAACGAAGTTTTTCGCTGAAACCAAATTGTTTAGACCGGATTCATTTATCAGAACGTGAGTTATCAAATGATTGTTGCACGTTTTACTAAAAATAGTGTTTAGTATGTCAGCGTTTTTTCAAGGAAAAGTTCTGTTGCTTATTGATTTGAACAGACTGTTACGAACGTTGTACTCATCGCATGAATGAAATATCAATTTTTAAATACTCTTTCGTTCACCTCCGCGTTTATACAGTTTTCGTACATCGGTAAGAAAATGAAATCGTTTCGCTCACTAGATCATCGTAGCTACTTCACTTTTAACATTCTATTCTTAAATTACCACGTAGTACAAATATAAAAATCCATTTTCGAGATCAAGCAGCCTCTTCTATTCGCCGATTGTCAGCAGTATTTACACGGTAATCGAAACGTGACTGTCAAACACGATCGTCGTTCGACTCCTTCAGCCGCAAGAAGTTATCGATTCCAAGGGAAAACCAAAAGATAAAAGACACCGGTTTAATAACCGATCGATAGATATCGTGGCGAGGACTGAGAGAAGACTCGTAATTATACCAGAACAGGACGCGTAGTAGATGATCGCTCTCATGCATTCGTGGACTTGCGCCGCGTTCCAACTGGTACATCACGCTTCTACGCAAATGTTTCAAATACGCGGCACGTCAGTGCATATCTCGGTGAAACAGCAATGGCCGCCAGCGAGCCGACGATTGCAAAGCGACCGGATGGATGGCCGCGAGGCGGCGGAGAACCAGAGGAATTTCAGAGCGGAGGTGCGATAATGAGTAAATTGAGCTTGAATACGACGAGTTACCAGCCGGGATGAAAGGACCTGCGGAGTTAAGCGGTCTCAAGGCCACCCTCGCGCGACCATTCTTCCACACCGATTCTTCTTCGTTGCGCCGCCACCTATCCAGGTATCGCGGTTGTTTCGCTCGTTTTCGCGATTATCTAGCTTCCTGTCGCGGATCGTTCGATGGCCGGCTTGCCAGGTAGGAAATTCGTCGTAACAACTGTTTGGTACACGCTGAGTTCAGTTTAGTTGCGACTGATGAGAATGCTACAGAGAAGAAAAGTTGTTCATTTTTTTTTTTTTTATTTTGGTAGATGTTAGACAGATATTTCGTTCAAATATTTACGTGAAAAATTTATCGACCTAGAAAAGATTATTGCCGATATCTGTATCTTGAATTCAAATCTCCGCTTGAGAACAATGCCTGCTTGATCTTCTTAAATGAAATCGCAAGCTACTGCGCGAAATGTTATAAGATAGAATATTTTAGAATATTTAAAATAATATTTAGATACAATATTTAGATACAATTGAAAAAGAGAGTCTCAGAGTCTCTGATCTGTAACAAATTCTTCTTCTATAAGAGAACTTTGAATTTCAAAGAAACAAAATTTCCTATACAAGAATCTATCATGAAAAAGATTCGAGCATCGAAGCATCGAAACGTCTCGACTTACTTTTGTTTTTTTTTTTTTTTTTCCGGAGGGAAAATGATGAAAGCAAACGACGTTACGTTCTTCTGGTCCGTCACATAAGAGGATTAATTCAGACAGGCGGTTGTACAGCCTCGGTTAGCCAGGGCCTATGTATAACAATTACGAGTTACTGAATTGTTTGAGAACTGGGGCAGCGTGACATCCGTGACATTATTCATTAAACGTTGCAACGTTCTCTAGGCTATTAAAAGAACTCGTTGATAATTAGTGGATTAATCATGATTATTAACGCGTGCACGTAGGTACGCGGCTCCTCGTTTTACCGGCGGGATCGTGTGTAATAATTTTTTGCGTTTCTTCTTTTTTTTCCCCCTCCCCTCTTTACGTATGCGTTTCGTCGCGCAGACAATGAAGCGGGAACTTTCTCGTTGCGTCAAGCCGAAAGAATATGTATTTCCATGCCAACAATGTTACATGGAATTCCATACCGTGTTCTTTGCCGTTTAAACGATCCGGATGGCGTTACAAGGAAGAAATTCTTCCTTCAACTCTTGGAATTTTATTTCCTCGATATTAAAACGCGATGGCGTTTAATAGACGGTTACAACCATTTATTATGAGATTCCACGTTTAATCTTAGCAAGGAGGTCAATGTTAAAGACTTTTCATATTTCTCTTCATAGATACTGTACGATCTAAATAGCCAAAGCTGCGTTTTAAATCTAGAATTCTCTACAAATTTTCGAGTTCGCGATTCATAGGAAGAAGAATTGAATTGGATATTTATTTGACAAAGTCTTATTCATCTAGTTTGATATTGAAAATATAAGAGGATAATAAAACAAAACGATAAAATATTTCAAGTTTATTATACCTCAGATATCAGGATACATATTTTTAAATATTACTATATTGTATTCTATTTAAGAAAATCCTAGTTATAATTAACTTCAAAGAGATTGCGTAACTTGCAGTTAAACTTTAATCTAAAAAGGAAACTATCTTTCACAAATCATTTTCTTTAAAAACAATAATCATTTGTTTCATACTTGCAAATAAAGATTCGCACGTTGTTTCCAGCGTCTCGAAATTCTCTAAAATATTACCAACAGATCTCACAGAAATTTCCATCCATCTCTGAAAGGTCCACTTTTCATTTTTCATGGGTTCTCCATTTCGTGTTGGCCGAAATGCGCCATAGTTGCGGTGTCGATGACGTCGCGTCGCTCAGGCCCTTCGCTTCCGAATTTTTTCCGTACGCGCGACTACCGGCCGATCTCTGATGAATAAAAGATCGTGGTGGATGGACAGGATCGAAGCGGTGGACTCGCTTGAAATCATCGGGCCGCCATCGAAAATTGTTGTTGCTCCTCAGGGATGCCGGTAGCCGTGAAGGCTATCACGCTAGCCAGAAGAAGTACGTTTATTCTCGTATTCATCGAAGGGATCCGGCCCTCCTAGACCTGACTTGGACAGGCCAATTATTTGAAAATTACTCGAACCTATCCGCTTTCTTGGCCTCTCTCTTTCGAAACGAACGTTATTCCACACGCGAGCCTCATCATCGCCCACCACCCAACCAGTCCTTTTGATAAACCGATCTCGGGATGGAGCACCGATTTCTTATCCCATGCATTTACCTATTTATTAAAATGATGATCACCATGACGTGAATGGCAGTGTACAGAGGCTCTGAGAAATTGTCGGATAAATTGGGAACAGCGGAGTGATCGGTATAGTTTAAGGACATGTACTCGAGGCTGTCGAGATATTCTCGAGAATTCTTTATTAAATTCTTCCGTTTATTAAATGCTTCAAATTGTTTCTTCAGTGAACGTGATCATTAGAACAAAAAAGATAACGTAAACGTAACGTAAAAAATCGAGAGAAATTGTCGGATAAATCGAAGACGATGAAGTAATATAATATAATGTTTAAAGATATATAATACTTGAGATTCTTGAGACATTTTCGATACTGCCGGAGATCTCTATTAAATTTTCTTTTTATTCAGTTTAAACATTATGTGGAACTGTCAATGATTAAGGTACGGCACTTTACTACTGCAAAAAATACAAAAAGATATTATTTATCTACGAAAGTTGCACAAATTTTCGAAGACGCAAGTGGTGCACCTTTCAATTTTAATTTGTTAAAGATTACAGTGGTGCAAAATCCTTAAAAAATTTCCCGATAATACGCATCACTCCAGTTATAAAAACGGGTTTAACGAAAACAATACACACTGTGCCCTCGGTAACTTTTCATTCTCGTGGCAGTCGCGTAACCGTTGAGTAATTGCGAGCCGGAAACAAGGAACCGGGTAAATGGCGGAAGCGTGTGGACGTCGTGAAAGCTTTTCAGCCAGCCTTTTCTGTCCTTCGTCATTCCCGATCGCGAAAATGAAACCGAAGAAAAGAAAAGGCAAGAAACGACTGATATTCAAAGCTCGTGTTATCGAACGAAACTCGAGAGATCGGTCTCCGTCGCAGCGACGCGCGTGATCCATCGAGTTTCACGCAACGTTTCGCGTACGCCAACTCTCGTACCTTTCTTTCTCTCCGTTACTTTTATCTCGGTTGAACGATCTTCGCGCGAAATAGAGAGGAAAAAAGAAAAAAAAAAACGGCGATGTATAACTTTACAACGAGAAAGAGAGGGGGAGGAGGGGGATGAGGGGGTGGAAAAAAAAGCACGAGGAAACATAGGTGTGTTTCCAGGGATCAAGATTAGAACCACTGTCTAAACCGCGGTTTCAGCGAAACGATTTCACGTGCCGTTGTTCCAACGTCCAATGCAACGCGATAGCGGACGTGCTTAAATCGCGATAATGAGCGGTGCACGTATGTCACAAGTGTACAAAGTTAACAGCGCTTAATAATGCACGCGGCTGGCCACGGTCGATCCCTCGCTATCGATAAACGTCAACCTAGTTAATTCTACTTTCGAAACAGAAATATATATATATATATATATATATATATACACACACACACACACACACACACACGCGCGTACAAGAGATAAAAGAACTGTATCAATAACGTAACAACTGCGTATTCCCACGAATGCACGCGGGTCTCGTTGTAAAATATAAAAAACAGAGAGACAGGGGAGAAAGAGAAGAATGGAAGAGTGAAAAAATAGAGAGTGAGAGAGAAAAAAAAATATATTATCACACTCGAGCGTCACGTGTATGTGTATTCTGTGCTCCCGTGCTCTGTCCTCTCGCTACGGTTGTCAGTTGCACGGAAATTGCTCGCACGGAATCCGTGGATATAACGAGACACCGTTTGCTAGTTACTGCCGTTGCTGTTTATTACCCGCCATCCTGCTGAAATACGGCCTCTGGTAACGGGAAATCCGCCTAACGATCGAACCTCCTCGTGTTCCGCTAACCACGATCATCATCTTATCATTCCATCATTCCGCATTTCTGCCGGAATTTTCTTTCTTTTTCTTTTTTTACTCTCCACACTTTTCGTTGGTCGTGAGAGATTAATTAGACGGATAGCGAACTCTTTTACAAGTATATCATACCAAATTAGTACAGAGGAGAAATATTGTTTCTTAAAAAATGTCAGATTTCGAGACCCGTTGGCTCGATAATCGTCGCAAGAATGGTTGCGTAAAGCGTTAATTAGATTAGAACGTTCATTAGCTCCGCGGGAAATAGCCTGTGGAAAACGAATTTAGTCACGATACATCGTCTGAGATGAAAAATAAAATCCCATTCACAACTTTTGTCGCATTTTTCATCGTTGGAGCACGAGGTAGGTGCGTTTGCGAGATCGTTGGTGCAAGTTTAGTTACCACGAATCCTTAGAAATGTGTATTCCTCTTTCCCAAAACAATTACAAGATCAAGAAACTATGACAGATGTATCCATGATTTCCAATTTTTATCTATCATGATGGTCCAAATGTTTTAAAACTCCCACTCGCAAGTTAAGAACGAGCTATTCTTTTTCGGAAGTAGCTCCAATAATATCAAAATCTTCTAAGACTAATGCATCTTCAACCTATGATTCTCATCCATCAGTTCATACTTGACAAGATTAAGTTTAAATAAAGCGCCAAGCGAATAAACGAACTACGCTTGCTCCAAAACAGTTTCAATGATAGATTCCACAACGTCTTGGCAGAAAACTTGGAGATATTCAGCGCTGCATCCGCCACGATGAACCAAGTAGCTCAAAGATCTGGATGTCAATTAAAAAAAAAAAAAAAAAAAAAAGAAACAAATGAACGAACGAAGAGCGTAAAGAACGGAATCGAGCAGAATCTGGAGATGGAGACCAATTTGCGAGTGCGACCAGGTTCTCGAGCAACACCTTCGTGATCCATGGGACTTGACGAAGAAGCGGGTAGAATTTGCAGATGGGTTGCAACCGACGAATCGTTGGTTCCCGTCGGACTGGGACTGGTTTGTGCGGAGGAGAGGAGAAAAATAAAGAAAAAAAGAAGAAAATAAGGGGAAAAGAAGAACAGGCAGCCAGAAACAGGGGGGAAAAAAATCGAGAAAACGGAGGAATGCACGCGACCAAGATGGCGGCGCATTGTGTACACTCGATAGGGAAAGAGAGAGAGAGAGAGAGATGCGGCAGGCACGAAACAGGAATGGAAGCCGTGGCAGAATGGGGATAATTGCGTTGGAAATGCAACAAGGCTCCTCCCCTTATTCAAACCTAAAGGCTGCAACTGCAAGTGCCAAGCTGCTCACTTTACGGCGCGCACACATGACACGTTCGGCCACTGGCGACGCGAATCTGCTCCGATACACCGATACACCCTGTGCTCCGCCTTGCATCGACACGCGGTGTGCCGTACACGCGTCGATTTGACGAGCTGAGGGAATGCCGAAGAAGAATTTCAAACCCTTTTACACTGCACCGATCGAACACGAGTTTCAAGGAGGTGACGATTTTTTCACGGAAGATCCATCTCTTTGGCATTGGGGCTCTTTAATTGTCAATTAGACATAGTTATATATGTGTTGATGAGTATACAATACGGTTAGGGGGTGTAGAAGTTATATAGCAAGAAGTTAGGTTTTAGGTGTTTTAAGAAGATTTTAACGATATTTTTCTTTGTCCTTTCCTGGAAAATTCGTCTTGTCTGCCTCGAGCAATATGTGGAAGGAAGGAAAGTTTCTGCTAGAAAATTAAAAAATTAGATTTGATAGATCGCTTATGTATCGATCGTGCTTTTCAAAAGATCACGATCTTTTGTTCTTTCATGAGAGATTCACCTTTTTTTTTTTTTTTTACCTCAGTCATTTAATTATAGATTAAATACTCTCTTCTGGAAGAACGTCGTGTCATTGTTGTACAAAAGTGACTATAAATATTATCTGTTTGAAGAGAAAGTAAAAGTTCTTGGACCATGTTGGAAATCTGACCAACCCTTCACTGATCGATCGTGTTTCTTTTTTTAATCAGATGATGATTCTGCACTCTCCTGTGCCGCTGCCATTATTTTCCCTCGAGCTTTCCCTTAGTTATTAATTATACAGTTGTATTTGCGTCACCGAGTTTTAATGCACCGATCGATCGGTTTTTTTTATAGCGATTCCGCTCTTTTACGATATCGATATTTCTGTTGTTTTAAAATTCGTTATTAATACTATCACATTACATATTATATAATACGTTCAAAGTTTCTATTAAATTAGAATTCGCGTGTATTTGTAAAACATTGAGATTATTTTAAAATTAATCTTACTTAAGAAGTTAAAATTAATCTTACTTAAGAAAAGACTAAAAAATTTGAGCAACCAAACAGCGATTCCTCCTGTGTTCCTCCGTTTTACGCCGTTTTCGTTAGCTGAAAATTTTTATCAAATATGTACCACGTCTGAAGAGAATAAAAGTTTCCATTACAACGTAAAAAATTCAAACGTAAAAGATTATTTTATTAATGAAGAAAGTTTGTTAAACTAACGCACGGATTGGCGTATGCTGTTTTAATTAAGCAACAAAAGTACATTAGCATACTCGAACGTTTTCTGCTGGTTGATCGATTAATCCTTTAGATATTATCGGTAATTTATTCTACTTAGTCAGATAGTTTTTCACTGACTCATAAATTTAATTAATAGTAACCGTAAGCACGAGTTTTATCGCTCGCGTGATCTTCGTCCCTGGTGGATACTCGGCTTGCTTTTTCAAATAACCACGCGACATCTACGAGCTGACGTATTTATCAACCAAGTGATTTGCCAGTCACTGAAAATGTTGAGTAACTTTTTTACCACGAGCGAAATATAGGAGTATCTCATCTGTGATAAAAAATTAATGTCCAAAAGGACGAGGTGAGGTTCTTGTAGTCTAGCGTCCTTTGTAATCTGATTCTACAATTCTTCGAAATCCAACTGTGTCCAAATTAGATTACTCACCTCTATGTGGTCGAGCCTTGTTTTGGTACACAGCGAAAGACAAACCGTAGCATTTATTTCTTATTATCCCCATTGCAAAGCACGATATTATGAATAAAGCGTGTCAGTAGCTTCGTTTCCTTTATTTCGTTCAGTTGAATAAACGTGTCTTGTTCTTACGATCTGATACAAAATTAAAATTTTCAGCGAAATATATCTATTGGTTCTCAAGATATTCCCATTTAAACAATTTTTGTTACGCCACGGGGCCAGTGGCCCGCCTTGGGAGAATTTAATAGTTTACTTATTAACTAATTCCTACAGTCTAGTCTAGACCAGTGAAATAAAAAAAAAAAAAAAAAAATTTTACGGTCTAGACTGTAGATTGCATAGTTCTTATTTTGATATTGTTTTGCAAAAATTAAAATTTGGAACACGATATCAATTACCAGCTCTAATCACAAGAAGATGACTTGACCTGGGCCTTAATCTCATCCACCCTCCATAGTATTCAATTTGATCATTTTTAGATTTTTGTAACAACAAATACTAAGTTATATATTTTTTGCAAAGCGAAACTACGTTTCCATATTTTTATATACTAGTTAATAATTTTAACTATTTATTTGTAACAATTGAACCAGTAATTTAATTATTTTACATTTTAAAATGTTATTTCATAGTTTCAATAATTCATTTATGACAATTAAATTATTTTTTATATTTCTAAAGATTAGTCGATATTATTTAGCTTGTTTGCAACAATTAAACTAGTTTAATTTCTTCTACACTTCTCGTCTGTTTTTGTATCATTTTACTTGATATAGTTCAATTCATCGTTGCTTAAGGCACGGACGAGGTATATAAATAGACATCGCATAGAATGTATTTTTTCGGTCCACGATTGGAGGGTCTTAGGACCCCTTTACCATTTTCGTGTCACATCCTGTTGTACCGATTCAGGCAAGTTTTGCACTACAGCCACAAACGAGGTACATATATAAATAGATCAAGCATCTTATGGGATTTTGTGGCCTGTGACCTAAAATACCAACATAAAAAAATCACTGGTTTTTTAGCTCCACCACAGACGAGGTGTGGCTTGGTCTATTCATATATGTACCTCGTCTGTGCCTGAGGATACAGTGCGCTAAAAAGCCAATTTTTTTTCCTGGTCGGTATTGCAGACTCTGATACATTAAATTCCATTTCATGTCTAATCTATTCTATCTTTAGTCAATGATTGTATGGTTAGTCTATTCATATACCTCGTCTGTGCTGTGATGTACAAAAGAGTACAAAAAATGCATTATATATGCGTTTTATAAAATACAGGAACGCAAATTATAATTGTTCTTCAATTAACTATATTCAAGTCTAGCTCAATTTATTTTTGTATTCATTAAAATAAAATTATCTGCCAGCAGAATGTCATAGCGCCATCTGTTTGATACAGTACACCCGACCATATCACTCTGTAATTATATCGTAATCTTATTTTTTGCTGAATCGGTAACGTTAAAAATTACTGGAAAATGATAACAGAGGCTTTACGAGTCTTTGATAGTGTTTGTCAATAGCAAATACATGATATAAAGTGTGATGCTTGTTTATATTTAATGCGGCTTATTACACGTACATATCAGTTCAAAGTGTTCTGCAGTACTTCCACGTTTAGTACGACGTAAGATCAGATACGTACGTTTAGTTGTATGATTTTTCTATTTAAAGAATCTTCTTCGTTCCGGTGAATCGATAATTACATTTTTTTAATATGATACTCAAACAGTGGATATCATTATTTACTAATGATTCCATATGTCCAGCAAGTTGTTCAATTACGTTAAAATACAACTCACATTTCCCAGTAAAATGTTCTGGCTGATAGTTGAAAAATTTTGTGTCATAAGTTGAAATTCGGCATTGCGGATAATGCAGATTTAAACGTGGTCCAGTTTGCAGCCGAATTATTAATTCCACCTTCTTTCATTTCAGCTGTATAAAAAGAATTCATAGCAATGTTTGAATGGGCATATGATGGTGTTAATGCCTCGATACCACGTAATGTGGGACCAGAGTGTGCAAATTACCTAAGCCCAAAGCGAAGGATCATTGAAACATTATTTATATCCATATTCATAGTAATCTTTCTAGTCTGGGGTTACAGACACATTAAATTGCCAACCAAAGTATCATATGTAAATCATGATCGTGTTGGTAGAAGAGTATTATTAATTATTATGTCATTAGTACTAGGAATGGAAATTGGTTTCAAGTTTACCAGCAGGACAGTTATATATATACTAAATCCCTGTCATGTGACAACAGCTGTACAGGTAAAATTAGTAGAATTGATTAAATAAGAAGTATATCCATTTTATTCGTGCTTATTTACTTAATTATTGCATTTTTTTGTAATATAGTTATATTTACTGGCAGCAGATCCTAGTCCTACAGTAACAGCAATCTTCAGGATACACTTGAACTTCATGAATGGACCACTTTTAGCTTACTTATTCCCAGAGACAGAATCTCGCAGAGTAAATCATGTTTTACTATTGTGTTCTACTAAGAAACATATATAAATATGTATTGTATGTTTCAAATTCACATTAATATAATTGTTTCAGATATTTGCTGATAAAGCAATGTATTATATTCAGCATGGTTTGATGGTAGTGATACCATATTACTTAATGAGAATTGGAGGTAGTTACAATTAATTTTCTCTGATTAATTTGAAAATCACAAGACAGAATTCATTATGTAACACTATTGTAATTCTTATGTTCAGGTGTATATAACGTGGAACGTTTATCAGACATGAGTTGGTCTGTTTTGAGCTATGGAATAAATTTAGCTTATCATTTCTGGGTTATTCAAGTCATTGCCTTGGTATGTATTATCTCATGTTCATATTTACACGTGTCTTCTATTTCGATCTACTCTGTTTTAACATTCCGTTTTTTAGCCAGTACAAGTAAATCTAAGTCACATGCTATGTGCAGCTATTCTTGATCCTTTTGAAGGTCAATATTATCGAGTATGGACATTTATTCATCAAGGAATATTATGTCCACTGTTAAGCAAACTATTCTGCTATGTATCGAATTTTCTATTAACGAAATTTCCGCCAACTAGAGTGAAACCGACGCTCGATTGCGCACTTGCAAGAAACAACAGAATGGAAGATAACGAGAGATTACACGAAGATGCAAATACCTCAGGCAATGGACATACTCACGTAAATTAATTCGATATTTCGCAATTCTGGTGGACATGATTTCCGCTGCAAATCAGTGAGTACATGATCTAAACAGATAGATAAATTTACATGTCAATAATTGAATGAACACAAATTATTTTGTGTTTTTCATATGTGAATTGTACAGTCACGATCTGTAAAGATTGGAGGTCCTTTTCCTGAATAAAACACGTTTGTAGTTATTTTTTCGCACTATACGTGTGATAACAGTAAATAGACACAGTACAGGGCAAACTGTAATAGAAATTAGGGATTTATAACTTTAAAATATAAATATGTAATGAACTTTAAACTAGGTGCTACTACTGTTATGTAGCACATATTATCCACTTAGTGGAAAGATTCTTTAATATGAGATTACGAGAGTCCAATGATCTCGCATTTCTGATGCGTCTGTGATTAGGAATGTTATTTGCAAATCATTTCCTATTGAAAAATATAGCATTTTTTAAAAATGCAGTATTGAGATTTTTTCGCATGTTATATTTTTGGTATGATAGCTTTTGTTCCTGTTTGAGATTATCCATATTATATGGATATATAAATATTCCTATGTATATTATTAATTGTTTTATGAAACTAGTCATGCATGTTATTTTTGGAGAATAATTAAGGAATTAATTTCCTTCTTTTATGGTTACACATTATTTATATGTGTAACTATTACATTATTTTAATGCTTATCTTATTATACTACAATTAGTGGCTACAATTTTAGCCATGAAAATAGTGTACAACACTTGTTGTAATTAAAAAAAGCACACCAATGAATTTTGTGATTTATTTTAAGTTTAAAATATTATTTTAATGTATATATATTTCAAATTAAGCTAGATAATTCTCATTATCTTTATAGAATATCTTTTTCAGAAATATTCCAGTTATAATAAAGCAGATTTATTGCGATATATGTAATGATTAATTGCATTATGTGATATATGAACAAAATATGAATATATTAATAATTGATAAAGTCATTGCTTATCCGTTTCGAATAGATTTGATAAATTATGTTAATAGTGTGCACACAATGAAATATTTAGTTTAGGTCTTCAATACATTCCATATTGTTACAATACTGCAATGATTTTTATATGTAGCAACTGCCAAAACTTTTATTTATTATTTTTTTTGCAATTCGTCCAAATTTTTGGAATTGTTTGCAATAATATCCAATACTTAAATCTATTTTTATATTTTTATTTTTGTGGAATTATCAAATTTTAAATTTACAAAGTGAATATTTGCTCATAATAATGAAATAAATTCACAGAATGTTATAAATAAAATTTATCAACTTTAAAAAATGTATTTATGGCCTAACAATGAAAAATATTTTTTTCTTGTCATAAATTTAATTTGTTATTATTTCTACATTAAAAAATATTTCCATTAACTTCTATCAAATTGCAAAAATTGGATAAAGGAAAATGTTATTGTAAAAATTCGATATTTTGATGTTTATGATTCTAAGCTTTAATTATGTGCACTTTTTAGCTAATCTTTATTTTAATAATGCGAATAATGGAATTTTACTTGCAATTACAAAGGCCTCGGAAAATTTCTGGAAATTTTGATTTTTAATATATTATCACAAGAAAATGAACTTTTGTAATAATGATTGTTTTGTGATAAAAACTAAATATTAGCCATTTGAATGATGCTGTGCAACAAGAAATATTTAATCTGCATTCACGCTATTTCTTAATAGATTTAGTAAAAAGATTAGGACATATATGTATTATGTACAGGAGGAATTATGTACTATGTAAATCTATATTCCTTCAAATTTGCAGCTCTGTTATTCCTCTTACATTCGAGTAAGCATCCGCGATGAAGATCACGTATATGTGTAAGATTCAAAGTCCTAATATGCACCAAAGACAGTTGAATTCAATTAATAATTTCAATTATGATTCAATCACAACATTGTGGTAACATTGAATCTTTAATGTATGTACACTTAAGTTAATACTTATTTATCTATAAGTTGCACAGCAATAAAAATTAAATGTACAACAAATTGCTGTTATATTTTTGTAAGCTATGGAAAGCGTCGTTGTTATAACGATAGTGGTCATGTTGCAAATTTGGTACTAAACGTGAAGTTTCATAGAGAACAAGGGATGAAAGAAACATTATGTTCGATCGCGAGTTATAATATTAAAATCGTATTGAATTGTACGGGATATGAAGTGAAAGAGGTTTGTACGAAATATTTATTGTATAAATGGTTTAAATAAATGAGAAATCATGATACGAAATACTCCTTGTTCTATCTCTTTTGTAGAAGAAAAGCATCGACATTTATCGGTCATTATAATTCGTGATATGCAACAATACAAACATTAAAGCATTAAAATAAAATAATTTATTTACAGAGCGATGTACATTCTTTTTTTTCTTCTTTTTATTTAAAACTCTCACACTTCTGATATACGCGCAAGTATACCGGTGTTCCAAGCTTAATCGTATCACGACTAATTCACACTTCCTCTAAACGTTTGTACAGAATAGTTTCGCGAATATGGTTACATGATGCGCGTGTAACACGTGTATTTACAAAACGATGTACTTTGGTTTCTTTTCTCATCGATGGTTCGAATCGTTTCAACTGGTTCATGTCGATTAAAATTGGACTTCTTAATACTATCATTGTATTATTGTAATCACATCGAGATTACATCGAAAGAATTGTAATAAGGCACCACTATACTCCACGTGTAATATTGGTAGTTCGTATTATCGAAGTAACTTATATTACGTTTCGCATTTTCTAAAACGAGAAATATGCTTTTTTCCCATGGAGACTCAACTGTATATCGATCATCGATCGGAAGAGAGGTATTAGTTCTAAATCAGTCCATGACTCGTAATGTTTGCTATTTATGCGAATGAAACCATTGGATATATACGAAATAAGGTTTATTTCCCCCTCATACATCTCATGATCGCTATTATATGTACACGATTCTGTACAAAAGTTTAGAAAAACCTAATTTCATTGAAGCTACACGTAACAAACATAATGACGATAATAAATATATACATTAAAAAACCATTCTCGTGATTTATGAAATATCTCTTGACGTTGCAGCGTCGATCGCCGACGCCGGTGATTAATTACTATCTACAAATACATTTCACAAAGCACGATATACAACTTTCACACATAGTCGACACATGATTTTCCCAGACTAAATGCGTAAGCGAATCGAAGTGTTGATTACATTAATTAAATAAAACCTGTTGTGCATCAATCACAATAGTGATCATTGAATTTCACACCGTGAATATGAATACATGATGATTTCACGACTATGGAACTTTACACACAAAGCTATATTACACACAGTATACCGTAACGCAAAATTTTCGTAAAAAACAAAAAAAAAAAAAAAAAATCAGTTCGACTATGATATTACATAGATGAATTCCACAGGTACTAGTTTCATTTTCTAACGTCGCTCTACTTAAAAAGGAAAATTATTAATTATCATACAAATCGATCGGAATTTGATATTTTACAATTTACGACATTGCTTTATACATTGAAAAATAAAGCAGCTATGAACACTTTAAGTGGAACACCCTGTATACTGTAATTACGAAGTTGTCTTCGATTTGTTTGACGATTTCGCTGCTTGAGTTCTATCAGTGTTAAAAAGAAAAAGGTCTCTTCTTACCATTAGGAAATAAATATTAATTTAAAATATGTATAAATATCTATATATAATAAAAAAAAAAAACTGAAGCGCATAAATTTTTGTAAGAAAGGACCTTAGTATTTAATCTATTAAATGTGAAATGTCTTGTAAGCCATACGCAACGCGCTTCAACAGCCATAAATAAATAAGTAAAACGCCTGTGCAGACATCATTGAAAAAACAGATATGCTAATAAAATATAAATGAATCACAGCTGTTTCTTTCATAATTCCTACAAAATTATGCATAAGTCATAAAAATGACAAAAATAACAAATGTAATGTTAAATGGTAGACTTTGTAAATAGTGGTAAGAAATAAGCTAATTACCACAGTATGTGACTATTTCATAAACAAGTAAGAATTTGCCATTTATTTGGCATATGAGTAGATTTTATGATTCATATAAAGCATATATTTTTACAACGACTCGAATATTAATACTGCATGGAAGAGTAAAGAATAATACTTATTTCTATGTGCATAAATATCAACTAAAAAGTTTTAATCTACATGATTTAAAAAGAACTTGAAATTTCAAAATAATTCCGATTCATTTCCGCTTATAGAAGAACGTTTATATCTTCTTCGCAGAGGAACTTCTTTTCCTAATTCAAGAATATTTTTTACATGTTTATTTCGAAATCAGTGATACGTCACTCAACTTTCTCGTGTAAAAGTACTTTCAATCGTGAAAATGAAACGAGAAATTTCATTATCAAATGTATACAGATCGCTAGTTATTAGCGAACATATGATCTCGAGTGTAATTCATGGATGTTGCTTGTCGAGTAACTGTTAGCATTGTATAAAGCACTACCATGGATTTATCGATTGAAATGGAATGCTAATACTATTTACAATGTTATTGACTGAATGAACAGGCACACATCTCTCTTAAAATGTATCAGTTCATTCGTGTGCTTATTCTACTTCATAGTAGACGTTTTGATGCAAAAAATTTGCACTCATCCAGACTTCAACATACAGCCTTGATCAAGCCTCAGGGGATCTACCAGAAGTAAAGTGTTAGCCATCTAGAGGTGGTCCTAAGTACACCATAGATACCTCTGTATTCCCATATACGGCAGATACAGACGGGTATAGTCTTTTGTCTGGCAACCCTGTATATTTAATTTATTATTAATAAAAAAAAAGAAATTCTCCTTATAAAACACATCTATTGTTAGTCGGAAAGCAAATAGGATACAATACCTCTAAATGCCACTCCCAAAAATTCATAATTTCTTTCAAAAGATAACGTGTTATCATCACAATCTAATATTACTCTAATTCTTTCCCCAACCTGTTAATTATAAAATTTTGGTACCTTAGGGAATATTCTTCTACCTGTACAAAAAGTGTTATCATAAAAAGAAATATAACGTACCTGGTATTTTGGAGCATTATTAAGCAAGGGATAATTCCCTTGTACATTTCCATTGTGTAACAGGTGATTATCTACTAGATTCCATCCCCATGAATGTTCGTCAGAGCCAACTAATGCTACATATCCATGACACAAAAGAGGTGCTTCTTTTGTAGCAATGCCTATTACTGCTACCGTTCCCAAAGGTCCTTCCCAAATGACTTCCCAAGCATGACGTCCATGCCGAAAGCCAATTTTACCTCTACAGGCATCTGTGCTCTGAGCAACTGGATTCCTATAACTCAAGTAGTAAACATTCAAGCACTCACTTGGCATTTATATGTAAAAAAAAAGAACCACACTCGAAGGTTTACATTTTACAATCGTATCGTTAAATTATTTTCATTAAAAAATTAGCTGCAGATTTTTACGTATCTCGTTAATCTTTGATATTAAAGTACGTAAAGTACGCGTAAAATTCGATCGAAAGTAACGAAGTTTGACATCGCATAAACCACGAATTTAACACGCGGTGATGACAGAATCCATGGTTCTACCTGTGCATGGTAAATCCATTGGGCCTAATGTAAATGTTACGGGAGCAGTCATTAGGATTCCACGCGTGGTAAAACGCACGGAGCTTCGATTTGTAAGTAGGCACCGACGACAATAAATCAGAACTAAGCGCCTCCTGAGCCAACTTTCTGATGCAGTGCATCCTCCACGCTTCATTATTCTCATCGTTTAGGAAACGGTTCCATCGTTTGCACACCAGCGAACAGTTTCTCAACGTTTGCAAGTCTAAATAGGAAAATATCACTTCTAAAACATGATCAGACACTCGGAGCGCTATATCGTCCATTTTGCCGGTTCTGATCGAGTAAACGAGCAAAACATACACGCGCAAGAACGCCGTGCGGCGTACATCTATATATCTAATATTAGGGCGATTTCTATGTAGCAAACACAGAAAACGTAGATATAAGAGAGGCACTCGTGACAATTGTTCTGTCTTGGTTTATTGGTTTCCACTCTAGATTGTGCGTTGTGTTTAATGATTGAAGCAGAAGCCTTTTTTCTCGGTTCACGTGCGCGTTGACTCGGTATCGTTGTTATTTATTTATTATTACGATTCTTGTATTTGCTCGATCTCAAATGGCGCAGAGTAAATCCACTGGTTCTTTTATAAGTACTCCTGGTTTTTGTTCTGATTGTGGGTCAATTCTACCATTGTTAGAAGAAACAGGCAATGTACAGTGTTACGCTTGTAAAAAAATTTGGGGTCCCGAAGGTAGCTACTCTTTTTGTTTTTTTCTTTTATTCCCTTTTCAAACTTCTGTGTTCCGTTGCGTGAGAATTACTTGCCGTTGCCACAGAATTGTAAAGAATAATTGTAAACGATTGCTTTTTGAATTTTATCTTTGAGGTTAGCTTTCGGAGATATGGAAATGTCGTACGTTATTCACTTTAACAAAAAGAACGTTTATGGTTCGTCAAAGCAAAAGGATGACAAAGAGGAAGAGGCGGAAGGTCCAATCGTCGAAAGGAAATGTCCTCAGTGTCAGAATAACAAAATGTCTTATGCTACGTTGCAACTGAGATCAGCAGATGAAGGGCAGACAGTATTTTACACATGCACCAAGTGCAAGTATGTTCATTTTTTTTTTAAAGTTACTCTCTGGAAGGCAGGAAATGTTTTTCAGAGGAAAGGAAAACTTTTCTTTTTAAAGGAGGTTTCATTTTCAGATTCAAAGAGACAGAGAATTCGTAACAGAAATTTTTATTACACATTTCAATTTTTACATTCAATGTCATTTAATTAGATGATTGGTAAATAACCATCAAAACATGAAACACTCTGCGTTAATGAAACATAGAGCTTTATTTGTGATGCACTCAACAAATATCAATGAATGGGTAATAGTAATAATGAATCATAATAATTTTCATAATAACTCTGAATTATCATTATATTTTTCTCCCCCTAATAATTCACGATGAAAATTTCGTAATAATGTATTTTGTTTTTTTTTTTTAATTGTATATATTCCATTAAATATTTTGTACAGTACATTGGAATAAAAGTTGTAACAATTAGTTTTAAGAAGTTCCTATTAATCTGTCTTCGAAACCATTACAGTGGTCCTTTTCATTATAAAATCCTGGTATTTAAAGAGTCTGTTAGTACGTCGCTTACACTACGGGATAGATTTTTAATTGTTAGCTATTAGTCACAATAATGTTTTATATTTTCTTTAATGGTAAAGAGAAATAGATACGCGCTATCATATATCGAGGAATTATTTTTCAACAACCAGTCCAGCAACTTAGTTATATACACAATGGAAGTTTCACACTATGACAGTGTTGAAAAGGCTTTTTATCCTAACATTGATAAAATCAACAGGAAGGAATCTTTACACTTAAACAATCCTCTTCAACGATTACACTTACTTACTTGCTATGAAGTTACATTTCGAATGTAAAACAATACATAATCATGCTGAAATGTAAAACGCACCTAATAGCAACTTGAAATTGTTAATAGACACGCGAAAAGCGGCAGTATCGAACGCAAAAACAAATTATATACCATCACCAATAGTTTCTAAATCAAAAAATAGAAGAAATAAAATAAATCATTTATCGTCGATGATACATCATTGCATACGCATCTCTTTTGAAGGCTTTTCCTTTCATAGAGAAAGTTTCTCTTTTTTCTGAATGCTTCTCCGAAGCGTTCAACTATACGTCTTTTCTCACACAACTTGCACTTGCCTCGCATATAATGCATAAAACGAAAGAGGAACATGTCTTACAAATTCGTAATTCGACGTACGAATTCTCGCCTCGCTCGCTATAGAATATTTAATAACATCCGTTATTATTATTGAATATTAATGTCCGTTAACAATATAATATAATATCTCACAAAAAAAAAAAAAAAAAAAAAAAACACTCATCTTGCTCTCGAAGTGATCGAGCGATCGGCGATTAATGCGACGCATTACATTCGGTTCGTTTCGCGAAATTTACATCTTACGAGGATGTTTCACGCGATGTAGCGCTGTTTAGTTCATACACGTTAGTTCATTTATTCGTAAAGGGCTAGAAATTTTTTTTTTTACTCTCGAGTCCATTAGGCCTTCGATGAACGATTGTGATAGTCTCTCCAAAAAAATAGATTAAAAAAATTTTTCGGATCGAGTCTAAATTTTCTTAACAATCAGTCGTTACGCTCGATTCAAACGATTCGCAAGTGTATAATTATATTAATTGTTATATTAATTAATTGTTATATTCGCGACTGTATGTGCCAAAATTCCTTCATCACCAGCCACGATATAGAAATTATAGAACGTCCTTTTGGCCAAGACACCGTTTGAATCGAGAGTGTTTCATGATTCTTCGTTCTCAGTTATTTACACTAACGCTTCATATTACATTATTGTACATCGAGTATGTACAAATGGCAAGGTATTTACAAGTGGAATGTGAGGCAGGTGACGCAGGTGACGCGAAGGATTTAGATTGTCGGTTTTCCTCGACGCTGCGATCATGAGGCTTCGTAACATTCGTCCAAGAAGTTTTCCAACGAGTGGTAGAGATGAGCTCGTGACTGAGCGATCCCGTGGTCTTCGTCCGTGTATGTCTGTAAAAATAGAATGACATTTTTGATAGTTTCATAGCAAGTACTTCAAGATATTTTAACAAATATTTGTCACAATTAAGTTCCCGCGCATAGAAATTTCAATTTATCAAGCGCACTGAAGATGACGAAATTGATAGTAAAAATAATGAAACGAGCAGTCAGAATATTCCTGTGATTTCCCTGAAAAAAAAGTCTTGGATATTGGAGACACATACATACATACTTTCCATTGTATCTACACAATGTATTGATACATAAATTAACTGAGACTATAAATGGAAACTGCGTTCCAAGAATTTTTTAATTTTCAAATTTTTAGGGGGAAGAAATGTATGGAGTCGTATGAAAATATCAAAAAGATTGCATTGGGATTACATTAGGAAAATGATTTCGTACCGAAATAGAATTTTCATATTCGCTTCAAATTTGATTATATATAACTGTGACCAGTCTGTGTTTAGTGCAACACTGCTAATGAAATTTTAAAACATGAACTATAGATATAGAAGTTTTCCATGGTAAGTGGCCAAATATTTTCACGAGTCGGCATAGTTATTTTAGTACCTGTGTTTCCTTTCTTTTTTTTTTTGTTTTTTTTTCTTTTAATATTTCGCGAAGTTTATTCGCACGATAAAACAACATGGAAGGTCTATTTATTTACGGAGAACAAATAGGGACGAATCGCAGCGAGAACGGCACGATTCTACGCGTTGTGTCTAATTGTCATTTAAACAAAAGCTTCGTTTCATTTCGCGCGGAACTTAAACGAAAACAGTAGGTATTCATTCACGGGCAATAAACTGCACTTGCCACGCGCTTTGTAGATTTTCATCGCGAACGTTCAAACAACCGTGCAAATAGCCGTAATAGGCGAATGCTGAGCATAATAATTTCGTAAGCTGTTTTCGACTCGTTCCCTTTTTGATGTATCCACGAAAAAACGTGAAATAACGAATCGAATAACGTTCGCCAGACGTGAACATAAGCCGTATATTCCATTGAATTAGATTTCAAACGAAAAGTTTAGTAGATGTTCTTTCGCAAGGGAAAGAAATTTAACTTTTTATCGTATCATATTCCTTTTGCCTCGCGATTTTCTTTCCAATTCTTTTCAGTGAGCATTAATTAGTCTAATTTGTTATGTTGTGTCCAATATAATTTATATTTATTAATCTGTAATAAATTCTTTTTATAGACGAGGGGTTGTAATATTGAAAAAAAAAGATTCAAAAACCTTTGGCGAAATGTATTTTTAAATTGAAAAATTCGTCTTCAAGTTTCTGAATTGTTTTCTAAAAAAAAAAGAAAGAAATGGAAATGTACTTTTTTATTAAATTACGTAAAAAAACGTAAAGAACGCACGTAACAAAAATGTAAAAAAGTATCCAAAGCAGAATATACTGACTGTAATACTCGTTGAAACAAATTTCTGTTTTCCTTCTGATTAGAAAAAAAAAAAAAAAAAAAAAAATATGAACCTTCCAAAGTGGATATAATAAATCAATTATTTGGACGTAAATCCTACCTGTTGCCTGAATAGGATATCCTTCTGCTCGAGAACCTTGGCGAGTAACAAAGATTGCTGATAGTGCACGTTGTCGTCCAACGTCCCGTGGATCAAGTAATACATCTTCGTTTTAATGTTATCCACTTTGTTCAGTAGTTGGCCTTGCTCGTAGCCGTGCAGGTTGTCCGAGGGCAAGCCCATGAATCGCTCGGTATATATCGAATCTGTAAAGTATGCATCGATTATTCAATATCACTTTCACGCGATACCATCTTCAGTTTCAATATCGAATGGATTCTCATCTGGATGTAATATCATCGGTATTGAAGGAATAATGCTCGAGCGAGTATTTGGCGAGATCGATTGGCAAGTAGCGTTTCACGATCTTCTTTGAAGTAACAGCGAAAGCGATGCTATTTTATAATTAATGATCCGCCCGTAGGCGGAAATTTAAATATTAAATACCCATGCCGAGGAGATAATTAAAACAGTTATTATTTTCCGAATTCTATTCAATTCCCGCAATGTTGTAATAAGAATTCGCTTAATATCGAGATCGAAGGAAAAATACAAACTGTTTAACGCGTGGGTGAGTTTGAAAAACATTTTAACCGATATCATCCGTCAGATCCCGTTAATTGCTTGATTTTCAGGCTTCCAATTTTGCGAATGAAATGAAATAAAATAAAATAGCAATTTACGAGCAATTTAAGTAACAGTTTTAAGAGAACTCTTCAAGTCAGTTTCCTTCGCTTATTAACAATTAGCGTTACGACCGCCAGCAGTGAATATTGCAGTGTAATTATATTGAAACGAATAAATGCTGGAAATGTCCGTGATGAAATTTTCCAAAAATAGCCGCAGGCCGACTCTCGCAGAAAACACTTTGCAGCCCTTGAGAGGATCTCTGATCCTTGAGGGTGGTGGGCGACCCACAGGTTGCGAATCCGAGTTCTAGAGTGTTTGGACCGAGTGCTCGAGATTATCGTCTCAACGGAGGGTGTTCATGGGTGCTCAAGGCTTTTGATGGATATGTCTTTTAGGAATGGTTACATCCAATGAAAGAACGTCTTTACAATTTGATTGAAAATCATATGACAGTGATATTATTACTATTTGACTCTTTAAATTATTTATGGTTACATACTGAAAAAGAATTCTCTTTCAGCAACTCTTTATGAATAAAATCCGATAATTTTTTAATTGATAAAAAAAAAAAAAAAAAAAAGAAAGAAATATGCATCAAATTCGAATTTCGTGAAAAAATTTAATAGTTAACAATTAGCACAAATTTCTTTATTCTCTGAGTTCACGAGTGTGATATTTAGATGTTTTGGTAGGTGTTTTATTGCAAGGAAGATGAACGAATCAACATTTACATAGATATTAAACGCATTGTTCGAAATGATCGGCATGGCAAATATTGATGCCAGTATGATATTATAATTACGGGGAACGCGGTAATTAGCACGTGCCAATTAATTAAAGGATATCACTCAATAATCTTTCGTGCTTTGGTGATCATCCGTTTGAAATAAAAAAAAAAAAAAAAAAGAAGAAAAAAACGAAAAGGAGAGAAAAGGAAAGAATTCTCGTAACTCGTCCAAAATTCAATCGATGTCACAGAAAGAGAGAGCAACGTGCTCCCTCTACCGTAAACATTTCCACGAAAAGAATTTCAATTCGTATCGCCGTCCGGTTCATTTCGCTCGACCTAGTTAACCAATCAAAATAGAAGCCAAAAAACGGAAGAAAGAACGAAAGAAGAAAAAAAGAAAAAAAGAAAGGCGGGACCGAATGAAATTGAATTCCATGTGAAATCGAATCGAAAACGGTCGCGAACGATTTCTTCGCAATGAACCTTCGCGGCTGTAAATCATTTAGCGCGAAGGTTTTATCACGCATGCCGCGCGAAAGCCACTCGATTATTTTTTTAAACGATCGCGACGCGGAGAATCCGAAATAAAATAATACCACTTGAAAAAAATCAAGTCAGGCATTTTTAAAACGGAGCGAAATTAAAAGGATCGCTAAATTTTCGATGAACGATTGCTGATGGGAAAAAATTGTACGACAGTCGTTCAGAGCTCGTTCGCTTATCTTTTTACAATCATTAAAGAAAAGATGCTTCTCTTTTTGAAAATTGTACAAATTCAAACGGCGCTGAAACGGATGCTGAAACAATTTCTGCCGTGACAAAAACCACCATGAATTCAAAAATCGAAGTCTGCCTTTTATAACGGCCCCGTAAAACTCGACGTTCAATTTTTTCCCACGTAGTTATAACAACTCAAACATTGACAATTTCTCGTCGTAAATTTGACGATTCTTTGATCTTGCTCACTAGTGTAAAATCGGTAGAAATATTTAAAAAAAAAAAAAACGAAAACCGGACAGATGAAATATTAATTAAGAAAAAATAACCAAATTTTTGAAGAAGAACAGTTTGAAGATTGGCAAAGGCAATTTTTCCCTAACGAAAAAGATATTAATATTAATACACGAAGCAAAATAAATTGGTAAAGTACTAGTCAACCGATTAGAACAGAAAATTAGATTAGAAAATAATGACTCGAAAGGTACGTCAAAGGTACATCAATGAAACGTTTAATTAAGAATTAACCTACCACAATCCATATTCCACAAAAAAAAGAAAACACTCTAAGACGAAAAGAATACTTATCGAAATTCGAATAGAATCGCGCCAAATAAATCGTCGTTAGATCGATCAAGATTGGCAAAGCGTTACGGGACGGAAGAAGAGAAAAAGAGAGAGAGAGAGAAAAAAAGAATATTGATAAGACGATGCAGGGAATCGGTAAAATATCCTTTGACGAGGTAATAGAAAACGGAGGAACTGAGAGCGCGATACAGCGCCGGTTCGACGATGATTTGCACGGTAGAAGTGTAAGTACCAGGAGCCGAGGTAACGGAGCAGAAGCGAAAGACGAGAAGTTGGGACTCGTCGACGGTTCGTTTCAGCCTCGATCGATTCAATTATTGTCGAGGGTCTTGTCGCAGCTAGGCTACGCTCGCGTTTCCAGATATCAGATTTATTTCCTCGACGAGGAGTCATCGTCCCTGCCGGGATCGAGCATTCGGAGGAGAAGGGGGGATGCTCGATCTTCCTCGTCGATGCACATTTTTAACGCGACTATTTCGTTTCTCTCTCCTCTCCTCCTTCCGTCGATGTCACCTTTATAGGTATCGATTATATCGGCCATGTTCTTATCCCTCATCCTTCGAGGTTCCTTTTTATCATTATAACTTGTCCAGTTGGTTATTCCAAACGTTGCAATGAAACTTGCTGATAAAAATTAATAATCTCTCGATTATTTATTCTTTGGACAAACATTTCTTTTTTTAACATCTAAGTGAATTGTCGCAATGCAATCGTCTGCAATGTAAAGGGAATTATAAAAATGCAACAACTTTTGTTGAGAATATATATACACACCCGTTTAAAACTGTTCTAATTAAAAATTCCATTAAATTTTATTGAAATTATAAAATTTTATTAAAAACTCTCTTGACAAAACACACTCCTGTCTTTTCCACGGACATCGATTATGTTCTCGTTCCTTCTTTGTTGTTACCACTATTATACTTCTCTCTTCGTTGTTATCAAGTTGCTTATAATTTTGTATAGGTTTTAAATTACCATAGTATGTCATGATTTTATATTTTTCGCGTTGAAATAAAATTTCGTCTTGAACAATGCGTCTCGTCGTCAGTGTTCCTTTGCTCACCTTAAATACCGGGTGCGTTGATAACGACGATAAGTTTATCTCTTGCAGCAGGTATCTCTACGTCGCTCCACGTGTTTCCACGATCGTTTGGAATTAAACACACTTGGGAATTACATTTGCGGAGGTTTAAGGACGCTCACATTCGCCCCTCGAATATGAACACTAGGCAGAGCAAATTTCGCCGGGTCGAACGCAGAAGGTTTAACTGGTTTACCGTTCAAACAGGGACAGACTCTCGGGCCAGATTCTCGTTGTGAACGTTCTGTGGCCAAGCGTCGCTAATGAAAGATAATATTCAATACAACGTTGACGGAAACGCAGGGGTGCAAACAGAAATTTAAGAGATATCCAACACCGGATTTGAATTCACAGTTCGCCGAGGCCACAGAAAAGTATTTGAACAGTCGATCACTCATTATCATTAACAAACACACCTCAATGCTCGATGTTGTATTTGCAATTTATATATGCATTTTCAGATTGATTTCAAATTTGGCCGATATTACGACGACAGTGTCGACAATCTCAGAGCGCTAATAAAATTTTCAATAAAATTCTCAATAAAAAGTCGATAAATACGGCCGAAATCTTCACGTTTTCGAGTCAATAAAAATTATTATTTCAAGCCACCATAAATATTGCAGTATAAAAAAAAAAAAAAAAAATACGCGGAGTACGTAACGCGGGTAACTTTGATCAGAAAAACCTGAGACTCTCTTCATTTAATTGAATTTTATCACCGACGAATTTTATATCGTGGAACGTGCAAAATACGAAATAAAATTAAATATATCCTAGATTCTGGTTCGACCAGTTTAAATCAATGGAAAAAAGGGATGAAACTTTGATGATTCAACAGAGATTATTCTAGTCATCAATGATCCAACGATACTATAATCTGCGAGTACAAAGACGAGTACGATGATGAAGTGATTGTCCGATATTTAAAGAACGAAATGACCATAAAATAACGACGTAGCAGGTATCGTTCAAGCTGACAGATGGAAATATTATCATCGTTGGACGTACCGTAAAGAGCCCAATCTGTTACAGGTGCCACGGACATGCCGCACTTGAAGACACCGTGATAATCCATGGCGAGCGTCATGCCAGTCGCGTATCCACCGTAACTCCAACCCCATATCGCCGTCCTGGTATGGTCGATGAATGGAAGCGTGCGTTGCAAGTACCTGCAATCGACGAGAAAATCGATCGATGAAACGACGGCTGGTTTTAACTCGAGGAATTGTTTCCTCATTAAATCATATATTTATTTATTAAACCCGTTTTAATAACGAAGATTTATTTCGTTTATGCAGCTTACGGATTCGTCTTTCTCCCTCTCTCTCTCTATTATCAGATTTATCCGGGTTTCATTAAAAGCACGATTTGAATAGAGGGACAAAGAGTAAACACAGAGGTGAAAAATGGAAAAATATATTTCATCGGATATAATGGTTGGGCCGCAGATATCTATGGGTAATCCTGATATGTCTATCATCCTTTTCAACGGGATGGTCGAACGCTTGTTTTATGATTTCTCCCTTCCCTGTTCCGTTGTTTATATTGCTTAATGTTCATCGATGAAATGAATGGAACTTTCAGTAATCAGTGGATTTTCGCATGGGAATTTGTAGCTTCGAGAAAATTGTATCACGCGAGTGTCGAATATCATTTTGAATAATTTTCCGTGTTACGCGCTATTTTGCACAACTGTGCGTCTCAAAATTCCCTGCGAACGCGTAAAACATCTGCAGCCAAACAGAATATTGCGAAGAGAGTTAATTAGCCTTGAAAATTTTTCATTCAGTCGAATTTAAAAATTTCCAGCGAACGCAGAGAAAATCTGCCAAATAAGGAGGAGAGTTACTAGTTAATTAGCCTCGAAAATTTTTCATTCGAACCTTATCAGACACTAATCTCCTCTCGTGGAGAACGTGAAACAGAATACTTTGAATTTTGTTAACAGGGACGTGAATAGTGCTATAGCATTCATTATATATAGCTATTGTGATATTCTGAGCACTTGGACAAAATGTGATTAAATAAAAAATGTAGATGACGCAATTAGTTTAAAAATAAATCACATCTCTCTTTCTTTTTTTTTGCAGCTCGATGAAATTTTTACTGTTCGCGAACGTGTTAACCTAAGTCACTATACGATGGAGCTTGAAAGAGTGTCGCTGATCTTCTCAGTTACCAGTAAGCTGACGCGCGTAAAAATCGTTTTCTTTTTTTTTCTTTCTTTCAAAGGACGGCCGCGGTAAAATGAATGTCGCTGGCTGACCTAAGTGCTTGTCCGCCGGATGCATTATGCATCCAAGGTCCGTTCGCGCCGGAGGAAGATAGATTTCAGAGAAGCGAAACCGGGTGGACCGTGCGCGCGCGTGTGCCTGGCATCCTGGGTGAAAAATAGATACAACGGGATCTAGTGGCTGGCTCGTTCCCTCTCGCAGCCGAGAGGCTCGCGAAACACGCGTCCAATTTTTGTAACCGCCTCTCTCGCCTCCGATGGATCTCCACCGTCGGTGATTCTCGCGACGAACGCTCGAACGATAAAGAAGATGGATCTGCGAGTTTGATCTGCGAGCGTGACCCGAGGTATCGCAGGTATCCGCCTCTATCTACTTTTATCGGGGCGGAATTTGATAAAAGTTGCTGGATGGATCTTGGATAAATGGATTAGAGGAGCTGGAGGCTGGCGGGTGTGTTTTAAAAGGAGGAAGAAAAGGGAGAGAGCGGGAGAGAGGTGACGGAAACGTGCGTGATGGCATTGACTGAAGATAGAACAGATCGGGACATTGAATAAGGAGACTTTAGAGCGTCTCGGGCTCTGAAATATCAATGAGGAAAATGGCCACAGGTTTTTTTTAACGCTCTCAACAGTGAATGTCCAACTGGAGAACGATTATCAAGTAAAACGATGCAAGTTGATTAAGTAAAATCGAATCTGTTACGGATAAATCAACTATAAGTCAGACATTGGCAAGTAGTACAGGTCAACATACGGTCAGAAATCCGCAACTAGTGTATGTCGGTGTACAATCAGAGATCAACAAGTAGTACAAGTCAATGTACGACCAGAAATAAGGAAGTGATACGAATCAGCGTATGGTCGGATATACACAAGTAGTACAAGTCAACGTGGTTATGGTCAGGCATAAGCAAAGACATAAATGCTAATTTATGCAGAGAATAATTGGGCTACAGTCAAAAATTAAGTTGATCATTGGTCGTCTTTTTAAAATAGCTATGCAAGTGAGAAAACGTTCGCGTTGAACTTAATGAATAATCTTCAGTGTAACAACGTTATTCATATTTTCTAATTTTAATTCCTATTGCTAGCAGCGCTGCGGTGCAAGGTCTGCCTAGATCGATATGGCAGAATGTGACAGAAAAATGGTAAGGGGACCCTCCAAAACATGGAACACGAGAAAGAATTGGATGTCCAGTCTAGTTAGTCAATGGTGATGGTATTCGATCGACGCGTGATGCATAGTGAAAGAGGTTCTTGTTGTCAGGAGTATCGCAAGTTCGGTTATAGGTGATTATAACAATTTATATTAGATTCTTAACAATTTATATATATTTGTATATATCTATATCTATATTTGTGTATATTTATAACAATTTATATATATTTTTATATCTTAACAATTCATAGATTATAACAATTTATATTAGATTCTCTCCTAGCTTGGTATCAGAGTCTCGTACGACCAATTTGAGACAATCAGAGATTTGGATGGGATATCAAAATATTAAGATATACGTTTGAAAACGTATGCGTTCGTTGTTTGTTTTACACAATAATCGTCGATATGTCACAACGTTCAGTGAGTATCTGGAGCATTTCATTATATTTCTGACGACTGAGAATGAAGGGATGAAATGAAACGAAATTGAAAAAATTCCAAAATTAAATAGCCAACGAGCGTCCAACGATACCAGTCGAGGGTTTAAATCTCTCTGTTCCCATTTTTCTTCCGTATGTCTCTCCCTTTCTGTCTTTCTTTCTATTAAACAGCTGTAAGTCGATCTTTTACAGACATTTGTAGTTAAATGGCCGTTTAGACATTTCCTCCGTGTATTACCTTTGCTCTCAATATTCTTCCTCGTTCGCTTTGTGCAACGATTGTTGATAGGAAACAAGTTTATAAAGGGACAGGACGGAAAATTGAGAACGAAAAGATTCTTTTGTCAACCTTTTAGACAGTTCAACGGTATATTTCTCGGAATAATATGAGAAATATACACGATTCCTCGAAATCTTTGCCGTGGAGATGAAATTGCAGGAATTAATTCGAAACGTTTTTTCCATGCCGATGTCTCGAAGTAGCTTTCTGTGAATTTTTATTTTTTCGTTGGGGATTAATTAAATAAAACAATGCGGCATTTCTGCATTTCGGGAAAATTTGGAGAGTGCAAAAGTCCACAGAATGCAGTTCTCAAAGTAATCTAATGAAAAAAATACGAAATTACATTAAACAATTCTGTTAATATCTCAATTGGATGGTACGAGTTGCCAGAAGAATGGCGCTCGTAGCAATTTGTAAATTCATTAGTTTAATAGAGGTAATTTAGTAGAAATTACGGACGAGTTCTCTAGGGATAAATAGAACGGTGAACCCCCTAATTTCTAGCAAATTATGCCCAGCTCTATTTAATGTGTTACTGCGTTGTAATTTCTGCCTCGCCACAAAAATTTAACCGTTAAAATCCGGTGATCCAGAGAAGACAATTGAAATTTAGATATTTTACAAAACTACTTCACTTGGATGAAGAAAGAAATTTTCAGAAGAAAAGCCGACGTATTTCACCGTCTCAGCTTATATTATTATAAGTAACAAACGTATGAGTGTTCATTTGGACATCGAAAGAAATCGGGTCTTCGTAACGAAAACTTTACAAGAAAAACTAATAAAAAAAAAAGAAAGAGAGAGAGAGAAACGAAAAATTCTCTTTCCAACGTCCGAACGTCACCTCGCTTTTATATTTCGCTCGCCGCGCATAGAGCAGAAATGCACGTTTGGACAGTTTCCAAAGAAAGATCACGAGATACACAAGGTCCGTCTTGGGGAAACTTCTATTTTGGGACTATAGGAAGTGCATACGGTAGACAGACGTTCCGCGAAAGATTCCGGCAACTCTGATTTCACCCGGCTAACCCAGATCCGGTTGTGTAGCCGGAGTGACGCAGTGCGGAGGGTGGAAAGGGTGGGTCCAGAGTGCGGTGGGTTGGAGTTTAAGGTCCTGGCCGGGTCATAGTCCTTTGGGAACCGGGCCGTGTCACCTTGTCCGCGTGTATCTCCTCTGATTTCTGCTAGAGATGTTCGTCGCTTTTCGTAGCCCGGGGCCGTGGCGAGGGTGTCAAGGCTACTTTAAACGCGAGACCCGCGTTGATTGGCGACAGGACATTCTACTTGCCAACTAACAGGATTTGGGTGTCCCGTCGACTTTGTTCCACGTCCAAGAAGACCACCCCGTCTCCACCTTGAATTTCCACCGTCTTAACGTTTCAGATCGCGAGGATACGATTGATACAATCTTCGTGCGGATAAGGTCAAAAATTATTTTCGTTGAGGAGTTATTGTGTAACTGTGTATTGAGACATTATGTTACGTTTATGTATTAATATATTATTTATGTTATTATAATATGATACTATATATTAATCGTGTATTAGCACATAATAGTATGTTGAGACATTTTTTTTAATTTACAGTGAAGAGTGTAATTGAACCAATAATGATGAAAAATTGTCAATATTTCAAGTACGAAAAATATATTACAATTTAATATATTATATATTATATATTATATATTATAATTGTATATTAGAACATAATAGTATGTCAAGACACTTTTTAATTTACAGCGAAGACTGTAATTGAACCAATAACGAACGAATCGTCGATATTTCAAATTATTGTGTTAAAAATTGTAGAAACTCAAACGTTTCCAAAAGCACGGACAAAATTTTTCTCACGGTTAGATTCTCAACTGATTTGGAAGATTCAAATTTTTTCTTTACAACGATCTCCTGAAACTTGCCGCACGATTTTGTTTTCTATCAGAATTTCTCGAGTTCAAAATTTTGGTGTTCAAAGGTCAATGAAATGACGAGAGAATATCGTACAATAATTTTTAGGGACTCGTTGCAAGGAGGAGGCTTCAGTCTTCAAAAGAATAATAAATTTAGTGCCGAAAAAGATTGTCCAATGCTTTTAGTTTGAATAACAGCGTCATTTCCTTACTATCTTCAGCTTTACTCTCAGCGATTGATAAGAAAAATGAAACAAAAAAAGAAAAAAAAAAAAAAAAAGAAAAACAGGAAAAGACGAGAAAAAGAAAAGGACTTGTATCAAAGTCTGTGAATGAAACCAAAGGATGGTCAATATTGTGGTAGATTTCCGCTCGGTCAACTGGAAGACGCATTTGATATCCTCGCTACCCGAAGAAAATACGCGATTTCCGGTTGGAAAAGGGTAAGAAGGAACCGGTTTCTTAGAATCTCTGCTGCGGCAGTTGTCTCACCGCGTTCTTGATAATAATGGTTCCATAGGGACCACGTGGTTGCCCACAGAAATAAGAGAGACTCTTCGCTGAACTTCGGATTCCTTTTTTCGCGAAATTTATTTAGTCTCGTAAATCGGCCAGTTAACCTCCGCCGCACTCTATTTCTCCGGCGAGCAATGTGTCTCTCTCACTCGTTCGAGTTTTATTTTTCTCTTAAATATCATATTTTTCCTTTTTTTTTTTAGGTTATCGTATTTCATTTTTTTTTTTTCGAACGGCGTGCATTGTCTTCGATCTGGACTTTTAACGAGCCATTCGCGGACTTCAACAGGGCCACGCTCTACTTTATTCTCGTAGCTCTCGATCGATCTTACGCGATTCTGTGTTGTAGTTCGAGGCAAATGGACCCGTAGAACGTGTTTTATACGTTTTAGGTGTGTTAGGTAATTAGAACAGAATGATTGATTTGTAACGATTTTTAATAAACAAGTTAGATAATTAAAAAAATTCCGTCAAAAAATTGTAAAAACTCAGGGATTTTAATAAGAATTATCTCATCGAACTTCAAAAGATTTTTTTAACAAAGTACGTTTAAGAAAAGATTGGACAATTTAGACTCAGAGAAAATATAGCTCGAGAATGTTAAACGTAAAAATTAATATGACGCTTTTACATTGAATTTGTCTTTAGTACAATAACATACCATTATAATTTCATGAAGTTTGTATGAAAAATTACATTTACAAGAACATCTCAAGTTCAAATATGTACAGAAAAATTCCTACCAACTTGATTGTATTTTCGATTCATTCTTCAAATACGACGAATCTTTCTCAATTAAACTTAAATCGATCGTGAGATCGAAGTTCACAACGGTTCATACTCCAAGAAATTCCAAGGAAATACAAGAATTTAAGAACGAGGAAGTGAGGTGAAAATTAATCAGACCGCACGGATCAATTTCAACTTGCGCTCAACTTCCTTATTTGTATCCGTCTGTACAAGTATGAAGTATTCACGCGTAGAATGAAACAGCGAAAAGACCGTCAATTGCAATTTCTCGCCGCAGCTAGCGAGCATGATCGAAGAGAATCGTTAGTCGAAGGTGTCTAGCCTGGTCTGAAGTTTAATCAAAGTTTCGAAACCTACCTCCGCTTCTCTTGTTCCCGATGCCGACTGACGTATCGGAACCTTCTATTTGAACCCTGATGAACAAACGAACTGGCCGAGAAAGGTTTGCGATCCGCGAAATGCTTTTTCCTTAATTAGGATCTGCGAAATTCCACCTTGAAATGCCTTGTTTACTCCCTAAATAGGGGAAATAGATTTCGACACGAGCCTGAAATCGATCATCTACCTGACTAACGTGAAAATTTCAACTACGATTATTTCAGGAAATTAATAAAGTTTCCAAGCTCTTTCCAGGAAGGAAAGGTTCAACTATTTCTCGATTATTTGGTTTTTTCGTTTCCCTGCGATTTTCTTATCAAACGTACTTAATTCGAACGGATTGTAGCTTTTCATCTGCAACGAATTTGGTAAATTTGTATTTCCATGATCGAATTTAATTCTGGTCCCATTTCTGCAGATTTAGAATTATTAATTTAAAATAGTTCATAGTGTGCTGACATGAAAATTTCTGCTACGATCATTTCCCAGGAAATTAACAAAGTTTCCATGCCCTTCTTGGAGAACTCTCAACTATTTTTCGATTAGTTGGTTCTTTAACTTTCTATATCTTTGACGATGATATTACTTTCTTATTAAACTTGTGTTAGTAGTCAAATATTTAATTTCAAGCAGAGTTGAATTTCATTTGTTTTACTCAGACTTAGGATTAATGTAAAAAAAAACGATGTTCAATTGCATTCGAATGACCTTAAGAAAAAAAAAAAAAAAAATTGTAAGTCAACTGGGTTGATTTTCAATATTTGCTTTTGGCTTTTTGACTCGGCACGACATACTGTAAAAGAAATTTGTATTTAATTCCAGCTGTAGGCTAGAGTATATTATAATAATATATATAATAATATTATTATGATGTTGCCTCGTTACTGCCTTAATATTATCAATAATATTATCACAAAAATCACTTTCATAATTCAATTAACAGTCTAGATAAAGTTCGAGGTGAAAGTCACGATATTTGTGCTTCTCCATCAAATTAATCAACTTCGTATTAAATACGTACACACAGATGTGCCGTTGTTAAACAAATTCGTTCGTAACGTGCAAAATAAATTTATCACGCGTCACGACCTCTCTCGATTTCATCTTCGCGCTGTCCAATTTTTCGACTTTGCTTTTGGTCTTTCCCGCGGCGCGATCGTTTTAACGAGAAAAATCCCCCTCCTTCAAAAAAGAAAAAAAAAAAAAGGAAGGACTCGCGTTAAATACCATTCGGTCAGGAAAGCAATTGCGGGCAAGTGGCAGCGTCGATCGCAAACACCGGGCCACAAGGGTTAAGTTTGTTCGCGCCCTGTATTTCTTTTTCCTCCACTTTTTTTCGGTTTCTCCTACTCCTCCTTCCATCGTTCCTCCCTGTTGGCTTGTTTTTCACTTGTTCCTATATTTTATTCCCCCCTTTTTTTTCTTTTTTTTTTTTAATTAAGGGTTACTCCGACACACGTTGGCTCGAGCAACAGGAAAAACGAAAGCAAGAGAGAGAGAGAGAGAGAGAGAGAGTGAGTGAGTGAACATGGTAAATTGAAATCCGAGGCTCTCGAAAATAATCGAGCCGTCGTTTTTTCCGACGAACGCGTCCTCTCCATCTCCTCGAGCATCGCGCTGAAATTTTTCACCCCTATCCGCCGCCGGCATTGTGATCCCGCGTTTTAACGGAACAACCAATCGAAGGCGGCTACCCTCTCACTGAATTGATCCGCCGCAAAAAATTCTCTTTTTCAACTAGCAGAAATCTTTCCTTTCTCTCATATTTCCGATCGTTCATTTTCCTCTCTCGCCTCCCTCCTCCTTCCTCCTTCTTCTTCCAATCATTAACAGTCTACGACGTTCCGGGCCGATTCTCGTCCTAGTTTCATTCAGAGATCAACACGTTCTCTCGTCTACTTCTGAGATACATAACACTACTGAATTTTAGAATATAATTGAACTTCGAGTCTCTTCAGCACTTCGATTTCTACGTTAGAGAAGAGTCTCAAACTGCACGGAAATTTTATTTCAACAACACGTGTGAAAACGAGATTGTGAAAATGATGCGAAATGATCGATGATTTGAAAGAAACCTCCAGTTGAACAAATTGATTGCGAATGATGCAAGATGAACCTAATTTCAAATTTTTCGAACATCGCATCGTGTATTTCAAGAAGACACATCTTTTGGTATTCCAAAAAATTAAGCATTAAGATGCACGAAAGAATATAATTTAGAAAAAAATGGAACCCAACTAAATGTCACAGAACAGCTACTAGCTATCGTACCTCTGCTAATTATTTCTCTTTCATCGCTGTACATACAAATCAACTTCGAAACATCGGGCAGCAAACAAGCGAAAGTGCCTCTCTTTAGACACCAACTGCCCGAACACCAGTCATACTTGCCATTACAGAGGGAAACGAAAGCAATCAAAGGATTTTCTTTTATCAGCAGCTCGGGGTAATCGCGCTCGACGTTCGCTTGCACGCCTGACTGTTTTCGACAGCGATCCAGCTTTGTGACTCTGTGTTTAATTAACTTCGGCGCCGGTCTGGTAGGTGTTGAAGACGTGGGCGCAGATCAAAGGGAAGGAAGATAGGCGAGAGATAATACATCCGCAGCCAGGAAATCCTTGCCGCTGATAATGCATTTAAAACGCAACAACAACAACACGTTTCAATTCGCCCATCGCTATTAACGCGCCACTCTCGATTAATTGCCGTCTACTTCTTTTTCCCCCCCTTTCTGCCTCCTCCTTATATACACGCCTCATTACTTTTTATTACACTACACTGCACACGTCCGTGTTCTCTGCACGTGCATTTTGCATCCTTCCCTTCGCAGGCTGCTTTTCTTTTTTCTTCACTCAGCGCTTCGCGTTGTTCCGTACTTTTGTATCGCGATCTCGCCTTTCTGTCTTTCGCCTTCTCTTTGCCCATGGTACTCGTTCAATACTCTCGACTTCAAGGAATTTCTACCTCTCCGCGTTCTGTTCATGCTTGTTTTGGAAGATCTAATTGGCGACGTTGTAGTTGAAACGTATATATATAATATTTCAACGGAGCCAAATTTAATTTATTTCAAATTTAATTTGTTTTATCGAAAGGAAGACAGATTTTGCAACAGATTTTCAACAGTGGGATTTTTTTAAAACAAATAATTTATTGTACCAAAATTAAAGAGTTTCTTAGTGATTTGGTTCTCTCTTTTTATATAAATGATTATATCTCTACCGAGCTGTGGTTTATTTGATGAAAATTTGTACTTGGCGATTTTGTAATTTCCCACAATTCTACAATTCCTCGATTTTTCACTATCTGTTTACGCGAATCAATCTCCACAAATATAGATTTACACAGATAGAAGTGAAGAAGTGACAAATTTATATAATATCCTTCGTTACCTCCATTTTAAATTCTAATTTATATTTTTACATTACTTTCAAGAAAAAGTATTGAAAAATTCTAATGGAGAATCGCAAGTTACGATAAAATTATTTCTGCGAGAGAGAACTGAGCAAAAAATTTTCTAACACTGCCGTAACATTCTTCCGTACCACGTCAATTTTTTTCTTCTTATATTGCATCTTTGTATCCTCAAATTTTCCATAAATCCATGAACATTCACGACGTATCGACAAACAAAATTTTCAAGACATGCGTCTCCGATAATCGTCAGATCGTCAAGTCTTTTATTTTATAAAAATATTTCCATAAAGCAAAAAATGAAAGAACGATGAAAGAGACAACAAGCTCCCCTTCGAAAAATGAAAAAAAAACGAAAACCGCTAATCACGGTAGAGGCATCGTGTGTCGAATTCATCGTTTCACCGATGTAGACGTAATATTCATCCTCGTCGGGCCATCCCTAAATGGATCTCGGGCAACGCGATGGGAAAAAGAATTTATCTTTCGATCACAGGGTCGGTTATTCACCGATCAAGCGTGCCAGGAGCAGCAACATCGTTTGGTTCGATGACGGAACAAAGGCCGGTAAAAAAAAAAAAAACCCGCTGGCGAAACGAGCTCGAGAGCGGCTGACGGGAGTCGGAAGAATAGGGGCGCGTGAAACCGCGACACCGAGCAAGATACCGATGAAACTAATTCGCTGGTTCTATTCCGGCCGTTTCTTTGCGGATAAAACCGGTGAATTTTTCAGATTTATTTGACAGTTATTTTCCTCTCTCTCTTTTTTTTCTCGTGTATCGTAAAAATCGTAGAAATTCGCGCAGAATTCCGCGGGGTTTTTCAGGAAGGAATTTCTTTTCTTTTTCTTTTTTTTTACGTGGCGAAAGAACTACAAGCAAGAGCTACAGCTGCATCGACCGTTTTCTAACGAATATAAAAACTAGACACTGAATGCTACGTGCAAATTTATATTTTTATCTACGTAATTAAAATACTAGGAAGTTTGTTTCGCCAGCTAAAGTTTTGCAGCAAGAATTGCAGTAGTTTTTGCCTCTTTCAACTTCCCGCAAACGCGTGGAAGTCCGCGGGTCTAATTATCAAACGTCGGGCATTCGTGCAAATTTCTATTTTTGCAAGTAGAGTTTCTAAGCAGAGGTTCGTTGGATCGAACACTAAGTTACTAATTACTAGACTACGAATAATTTACTTTGCAAGTGTCTGTTTTTAGAGGAAGAAGATAGATAAAATCCGGACATTCCCAAGCTGAGATTTTCCCACGTGAAATTCCATTATTTCAGCCAATATTCATAAAGATGCCAATTTCCATAAATATCCTTCGTCCGCTGACAACGAATCTCCTGAGACTGTCTCATCGAAAGATAAACCCTCTAAAGAACCCTCTTTTATTTATCGACTCTATCAACCACTTCCTGCGAAATCTATCGCGACCGTGTCATTCCCATCGCTAGAACAAACGAGAGACACCGAGAGATTGATAGCGATTGCAAATCGGCTGAAGGGGGAAAAAGGAAGAAAAGAAAGAACAAAAAGAAAGAAAGAAAGGAGGAACGAGATGGGGCAGAAGCAAAACTGGAGGAAGAGCGATGTTGAAGGGATGAGGAACGACGGGACGTCGATAAAAAGTGAACGATGTGGGTGTGCAGAGAATCCTCGAGGAAAAAAAGAAATAAAAATCGACCAAAGAGATCGGCGCGCAAAAGGAATAGAAAACAATGAGCGGGAAATGAAGGAAGATTGAACAGAAGCAGGTGGCAAGAAAGAGGGATTAAAAATCAGACACCAGAGATGAAAGAATGGAGAAAGTTGTCTTGACAATTTTATAATTTCTCGTCCAAAATAGTAAGTAGATATTACGTCATAGTAAATCGTGAAGTCGAAAGTTACAGATGCCCTTCGAATAATTTTATAATTTTTCGTCAAACCCGGGGGATAATTAGTCAGATCTGTCTGCATTACTCGTGAAATTTCATTTGTTTCGTTGTCGAAACTTTCCAACATCGTCCAAGAATATTTATCAGTACCGCTGACTCGCGGTACGACATTTCGTTAATGATATTAGTTACGGTTTCTCTTTGCTCTTCAATTCGCGAAATTAGTTAGTAATACAGATAACGATGTTTCACGAGCCGAGTGAGTAGCGTAGACCAATTTTGGTCAGACCGCAGGAACGTACCGCGGTAATTCAGGCGAAGATATCAAGGAGATTTTATCATCATTAATATTAGTAATAGTTGTTCTTCGTTCTATAACTCACGAAATTAATAGTATAGATAATGTCGTTTCGTAAACTGAGCAAGTGGTACAAACCGATTTCGGTCAAACTACAGAAACACTTCAGTTAGATACACTGGACAGGAAGGATACACCGAGGAGACAATATCGTTATTGATATTGACATTAATAACGCATTTTCTCCGTTCTTCAGTTCACGAAATTAATTAAACGTGATCTATAGACAAAGGATGTTTCACGAGTCAAGTAAGTAGTACGAACCAACTTTAGTCAAACTGCACGACGCTTCAAGCAAGATACCCTCATCGAACGGGAGTACAAGATAACTCCAATCGACAATTCCATTGAAAATTAAACGTACCGTACCGTGACACTCGCAAGAATCATATTGATCCCACTTGCGACTCTCAACTCGTTACGAAAAAGAGGGTTTCCAAAAAAAGCAAAAAAAAAGAAGCAGGCGCGAAAGGTGGAAGAATCGAGTAACAAAGAGGAGAGAGGAACGGGTGACAGGGACGCAGACTCGACAACACCCTCCCTTCCCCGATGCAATAGGGCAAAGGTTAAAGAGAGCTGGCCGATTCCGCAATCGCTTGGCCCGCTTCCAATTTCACGACTCGGTTTTTACTGGCCGGACGCGCTGCGACGCGCGCCAGCAAAACATTGCAACGTGGATACTCGGCTTCCAGGATGGTCGACAGAGGCGCTTGCACTCCTCCACTCACCCAGCTGAATATCACCCCACGAAATATACCGCGCGCTCTCTCCCCCGCGCCGTTTCGACGGCGATCCTCCCTCAAGATAGCCGAACCGGAATCAATAACTCCTGAAAGATAAGCGCCCCTCCGTGCAACTGACCGATAAACTGTCGTTCCTATCGATTCCAGCGTCCTTGATCGATTTGTTGTTTCTTCTGCTGGAATTTTAGGCGACGGCTTTTTCTCGAGGGGATTTAGGTCCGGTGTGTGATTAATGAAACCCGAGGAGATTGGAGACTTGGTTGGAGAGTGGATATAATTTCGGAGCTGCGAGCCAGGGAGGTTCTTATTTGGAGATTTGTTCGAGACTCCGATGTTTTTTTTTAAAATTAAGTATGTTAGATGATTAATAATTGTGTATATTGAATCAGGTATATATCAAATAGATATATTAAATAATATAGGTGTACATGATTGAATGACTATTAGAACGGATATATAATTTTAAAGTTGCGACGCAGGTAGGTTTTCATTTGGAGATTTGTTTTGGGACTTTGAAGCTTTTTTAAATTAAGTGTATTAAATAATTGTGTATATTAAATTAGATACATATTAAATAATTAATAATTGTGTATATTAAATTAGATATATATTAAATAAATATTAAATAATATAGGTGTACATGATTAAAAAACTATTAGGACGGATATAATTTTAGAGTTGCGAAGCAGGTAAGTTTTCATTTGGAGATTTGTTGGTTTGCGACAGGACTTTAAACTTTAAATTAAATATATTGAATAATTCTATTAATAATTATGTATATTAAATTAAGTGCATACTAAATAGACATATTAAATAATATAGGTATATGTAGATAATTCTATTTATTCCTGGATCTCCAACTCAGAAAATGAAATATATAAAATTTGTTTCATTAAAACTGGACGTTGTAACTTCTGTGTTTTTAAGCATTACAAAGAATCTCTAGACACTTCAAATGTCTTCGAACATTAGGTACATTCTTCAGATTTTTTTCACCCTCGAAATACCCCAAGAAAAAATTACTCACTTCAACCTACTCGCTCTCATACTTTCCATCAATACTATTTAACTGACTATTGAACTATGAACTAAAATATAAATTTCCTCGAACCGTTTGCCATTCTACCCACAATAATAACAATCCACAAATCCATAGATTAAAACCTAGTGACTGGAACCTAATTTTCAATCGATCGCGTGAGAAAGAAGTTACATAGGGATGACTGGTAGCTGCGGTAGCGAGGTTACGACGCAGCGTTAGTTTGTTAGGTGGATTAGTGGATTATCGCGTCGGGTTGCGATAAGTCAGCGTCTGGACCGTCACGACCGGCCAACGACCGTTTCTCCCTGTAATTAGATTGCCAGCCAGTTCCACCTGGAATTTTAAAAAAAAACCACGACCGCTCGTTCCCCCCTTGTCTGTTCGCTCTTCGAAAAAATTGTCTTCTCTCTCCCTCTCCCCTCTCGAGTTTCTGACCTATTTTTTTTTGTCTCTCTCTGTGGCTCGCAATTGTAGGACGCAAAAGAAAAATAGGAACATTTAAATTTCGAGGCTGGGAAATGTGGGCAACGGGGACGAGACGAAAAACGAGGCTGTCGTTTCTGCGTCGTTAATTTTGCACGCGTCGCGGTTTCGGTTCCGCGCCGCGGCGAAGCTTGGCAGCTTTTTCAACCCCCTCCCCTCGTGTAACCTTCTCTCTCTCTCTCTCTCTCTCTCTCTCTCTCTCTCTCTCTCTCTCTCTCTCTCTTGACTGACGATCGCCGTCTCACGAATTCACGTACAATTTTGGCTATTTCGTTCCGTAATTGAATGCAACGCCGAGGCGATGAGCGTTGATACGAGGATCCAGTCGCAAGTAACTGAAATTACTCCCGAATTTGGAGTTTGCATTGAATATTGCGGATTGGGCCTGGTTTCAGATCTCCAAGAATTCACCTGTAATTTTAACCATTTCGCTCTATTTTCGTCTAACTTCCAGGTGTTGATTGAAGTTTCAGAATTTCGGGAATATTTTAAATGAATTGGAAATCGGTGTGTGTGTGAATTTGCGGAAAATTTGAGGATACAAAAACGCACGGTTATGGATGATATTAGGATTCTTAGAATTTCTAAATATTATGGATCCCAGGATTTAGACGGAAGACTCAACGAAAAGATATTGGACGAATCATCATGCCAGTTCATAAATTTAGTAACATAAATTGATCTGTTGATCTGGAAGAACTGTTAGTTCTCGATATGAGTTAAGTAAATTACTGATTTCGCAATTCTTCGCGGACAAATTCCATCGTCGTGCCAATCAAGAAATAAAAAAAAAAAAAAAACACAACGACTTTAAATTTAGTTGAGCATCTTCGTCGGGAGCCAGGGTTGAGAAAGTGCTTCTTTGAAAGTAACAATTAAACAAAGAAAACGAGCAAAATAATATCACGAGTGTCTCTCTACCTATTTGTAAAAAACGGAATACTTTTTGAGACGAGCGAAACTCTCTACAATGAAATAGCAGAAATTTTTCGCTCCCTCCGCCCTTCGTTTCTTTTTCAAGCGTCGAACGATAGGATCACGCGGATAACTTTTTAATAGGATTGCCAGCATTGGCGCAGTAGAATAATTCATGCTACCTCGAGAACTTTGACTTACGCAATCGGCTACGTAGATTAACGATCGCCTAACGTTTGATAAAACACTGTTAAATTTGCACAGCACCTGTTAAATCTGTAATCGCGGTCTATCAGTCCAATAAATCAACCGATCGACAAAGATAGAAACACAGAGAGAGAGAGAGAGAGAGAGAGAGAGAGAGAGAAGGAGAGAAAACTGAAAGAAAAAAAGAAACGAAACTACGTAGTTACAGGGAGTGGGAGGACGCGTCATAAATTGACTTATCTCGGTGTCGGTCGGGACGTCGGTCCGCATGTTCGCTTGAAATCGCAAAAAATCAATGGCTTGCATAAATATAAATCGATCTCTCTCTCTTGTTGCACGTACAAGCATTAAAAATGCATGGAATAACAAGGACAATACGTCTTTTTGCATTTAAACTAGCCGGAAGCGGTATTCGATAAATTGCATCTGGGGACATTTTACATGTAAATAGAGAAAATGAGAGAGAGAGAGAGAAAATGGATCGTAGAACAACGAAATTAGGTATGTCGCGATCAAAACCCGTGCGAACAGCACACACGATGGAACTACGACATTAAAATCCAATTGCGTTCTCCGCGATTCATCAGCGTCAGCATCAATCCCTATCCAAATCGCCGACACTAACAATATTTCCTGATAAAGAAAAAAGAGCGAATTACATCCGATATATTTGAAATTTAAAACACCGTCCCGGCCATTTAAGATGCAAACACGAACCTGATTAATCCTCGCTTTTTACATACAGCGAGGGTTGAAACAAATGGGAAATTGTTTGAGAATGTTTCGCTAATAGCTTGATTCTTGGTGATTTTTAGTAAATTATGTAAAATATATTATATTTAATAAATCATATATATTACACGAGTTTTTTTTAGGTAAATGGAAAATTGCGTTGTTCTTTGACGACAACGTGCAGTTTTGATTAATAGCAATTCATCGTTAATTCGTTTTTAATTACCGACGCGTGCGTGTATCGCATAAGTGCATTGTGTTGTAGCATAATATACTTATATATATGTAACATAATACTTGTGAGATGCATTTATGGAAAATTAAATGGCGCCAAATGCATGAAATGAGCATAATACGCGAAAATGTCTGCTTAGAATATGGTACACGTTACAGTACAGATAAAATGATTTTCCACTTAGATTTTTTTTTCTAAATTACACTCATAAAAATACGAATTTGCATATAAACGTTTGCAGTCTACTTACAAGTTACTACTAATACGCATGCAGAAGATCCAAAACTCGAAACTAAATTATTCTTAATGCTTTTACAGGGTGATGTAACGAGCACGAAAATTTTTACATTCGCGTTCTTCTAATTTCAACTCTTTGCTCTCCTGCAAATGCAATTTTCATGTCAACAGACCCAGGCGACGTCGAACTCGACGTAGAAAATGGAGCTGTTACGTCGAAAAAACCTGAAAAATCCAAAAAACGCGAAGGTCTGAAAATCTCGAAAAAAAAAACCGAACTATCCCTGACATCTCGAACAATCAAGCCTGACAACTCGAGATTTAGAAAATCGAGACGACGCAACGAAAAGGTCCAAAAAAAAATCTAAGGCTGAGCGGCCTTAATTTGTTCCTGACACTTTGACGACGAGTCGAAAATTCGTAGAAAATCGAGTTAGAAGTAGCTGAAATCGAGTCAAGTGGAACAACGGTATTAAAATCGCGTTACACGATCGAAACTTCCTGTCTGGGGAATTACAGGCCAGCCGTCGTGTCTCGAGCACGCCGAAATTAGAATTCTATCTGCGCTTAAGACGTTTTACGAAAGAACGAAATAGCGGCAGGCGGGTTGGATCTTATCTCGGGCGATATCGCATGCAAACTAACGAGGCTTCTTCCGCGGAACGAACAATGCTCACCTGGTTACATTGATCTGATCCGCGATCTCCACTGTTCCCAAGTTTCGATATCCAGCAAACAGCATGCCATTGTCCATTAGACCGGAACCACGGCCGTCGATCGTCGCGTAGATGATACTCTTGTTCGTTACAAGGTACGTGCCCCAATCGACGTTGAACTTCTCCGTGACTTGATACGAATCTGGCCCTCCGTACCTGTCGCAACAATGTTTCTGTTAAATTCGAGCAGCGCAACGAGTCGTTTAGACCGAGCTGCGATATGCAGTTTGTTTCAAAAGCTCAGAAAGCTGGTAATAGAAAATAGAATAGTTCTTGTGTCTCTGAAGTACAGTCAGCTTGAATAATAATTTATTAATTCGTAATATTAGCAAACTAGAAGGTTATAAATTACAGAATGTAACAATGTTTTTTTTTTTTTGTGTCTCTAAAGTACAGTCAGCTTGAATAATAATTTATTAGTTCGTAATATTAGTAAAATAGAAAGTTGCAAATTAC